>NW_026112241.1:0-127500 GCF_024679095.1 Eriocheir sinensis
TCGATTTTATTATACATTGCATAATAAAATTTAACATTCTATGCATTGCATCTTTGTTGGTGTATTCCTAGCCCTCATCCCTGTAGTGGTGTGTGGCATTAGTGTATTCCTTACCCTCATCCCTGTAGTGGTGTGTGGCATTAGTGTATTCCTAGCCCTCATCCTTGTAGTGGTGTGTGGCATTAGTGCATGGGGATGGGGATGTAGCATCTTTGTTTGGTACTCCTGGGACTCATTGATGGTGGATGTAGCCTCACTTCACTTCAGCTTGGCTGCTGTATGTTGTAGCCCAACACTTGATGTAGATGATGACAGACATTTTGGGACTATGCTGTGCCAAGAGTTTTAATGTTCTTGTTAACCATTGCAATCATAAGGACATTTTGAAAAACATGTCTTGCTGAAATGTCAGAATTTGCTCTTTTCTACTATCCCACACGACCTCTGCGTGTAACGAAATACATGAGAAATTAATCCAGACAAGGAAAGGTTTTGCCGGCGCCGGCGATAGAACCCTTGACCAGGGAGACGGGAGAGCCACTCATTAACCAGTCGGCCAAAGAGGTACCCCCTGGCAGAGGGAGTTATGGGAGGCTCGCCCATCAGGCTAGTCGCCGCACTACACGCCCCATCATTCCTATGTAGATTGATTTCTGTGTGTTGAGATTTCCCATTTTCTATGAATTTCGGAGAGCATGGGCCATCACTCTACCTGTTACCCACTCGGGTTGACACAAAAGAATCACAGGAGAGGATGCCCACCGCCTTGCCACCAGTGAAATGCCAGAATTTGCTTTTTTCTACTATCCCACGCCACCTCTGCGTGTAACGAAACACACGAGAAATTGATCCAGACAAGGAAAGGTTTTGCCGGCGCCGGGGATCGAACCCGCGACCAGCGAGACGGGAGAGCCACTACTTAACCAGTCGGCCAAAGAGGTACTCCCCTGGCAGAGAGTGTTATGGGAGGCTCGCCTATCAGGCTAGTCGCCGCACTAAACTGCAGGCCACATGTGGCACACATACACCTGTTTGTTTGTTTTGTGCACTTTGGGTAACGTCAGTGGTACATCTTTTCTCTGGGAAGTGGACGTCCCTGCCTACAGTCTTGTGTTTCCTGCTTTCAAGGCTCTCTCAAGGAATACCTTGTGGTGATTGGTGGAGTGTTTCTTACTCTATCAAGTTACTGGATTTACCTTATCCTTATTTCAGGTGAAGAGTCTGTGAATCGGATATGTTATGTGTGTGTGTGTGTGTGTGTGTGTGTGTGTGTGTGTGTGTTTGATACGTCTCCACCAATATTTATTTCGTTGGCATCCAGGCGCGGATCCATGAAAAAAGTTTGGGGGAGGCTCGATGCCAGGATTTTTGTGGGTGGAAGGGGCATAAGGCTGCGTTTACACGAAGCGAATCAAATTGATTCCATTCATGAAGAATCAACACGATTCATGATTCGTCTTGATTCGCCACACTAATTTCAATGTAACCATTTACATCAAGCGAATCGAGTCAATTCAAATCATGCATGACGACTCATGACGATTCAGAGTCACTTGATTGGTTTGGACCCATTTTTTCATCAGTCAAGGTGAGTCACCCGAGGAGTAAGCACCATGCTAGCGGACGTCCTGATCAATTTAGTACGAGAACGACGTGCCATATATGATCCCAGTGCTCCTATGCACAGAAATCGGGATGCCATATAGCTGCTTTATGGAAGGATATTGCTACTGAAATGAAATGCAAAGTTGAGTTAACAGTTTTTATTCACTTACCACAGTATAACTTTTGTAGGCGGTGGCTGAGTGGTTAGCGTGCGGGCTTCGCATTCACCGGCGCCATGGACAACGTCGGTTCGAATCCCAGCGCTACCACCTGGGATTTTTCAGTCACCGCCGAGTGGCCTAAGACTACTCACATGCTGTCCTGAAGACCACCCATCAACCCGGACTCTAGAAGAAACCGTCCAGTGATTCAAGAATGAGTTCCGGGGGGCAGCATGAGCCAAGCATAACTGGCGCCACTATAAAAATTGCCTGCGCCATGACGGGCTTGGGCCGACGACCTATAGTCTGTTCAGAGCATGAATTCGGTTCAAGGTGTGGCAGATTCCAGAATTCCCATGAGTGCGGCGCTACCAGTTCGACCGCCAATTATCAGATTAGCACCGTCTCCCTACCTACCCACCCACAACCCACCTGTTTCTCTCTCTCCCTCTCTCTCCCTCTCTACCCGGGGGAGGGACACAAGGGGACACGCCGACCACCACCACCACCACCAACAACAACAACAACAACAACACCAAAACGTGGCAACATGGGAAAAAATCGCTGCCACATGTCATAGAATTTATACAAATCGTTGTTATAATCCTAAACATCGACACTCATTGTACTATGTAACTTCCTTTACTATATACAGAATATATAAATTATCACTTTCAAATAGCACATGGATGGGAAATAACAGAGAGACGCATGTGCGAAGGTTGATTTGGCAGAGGTAAACGACGATACCAGCTCCACCCTGAACCGCCTTCATGCTCTGAACAGACTATAGGCCCCTGAAGAAAGCCTACTGGCGTAGCGCCAGTAGGCCGAGATGTTAAAAAAAAAAGATACTGAACCCCGGAAGGAATTGCCGCACCCTACGATTTATATTCATTTAATTTATCATTTCATTTCTAGGGGACCCGCAGAGGGCCACTCGGGTGGCACAATATGCGGGTGATTGTGAGGGGGATTCAAGGGGCCAGCAGAGGACAGGATTACGATAAGGGTTAGGATGAGGAAAGGTATTGGGATATGGTAAAGGGCCAGGATTAGGGAGATAATGATTGATGATCCTATTCCTAAATGTGTCAAGAGTGGGAGTATTAACTACATGAGATGGGAGATGATTCCACTCTTGGATGCTGCTAGGAAAGAATGAATATTTGAATATACTAGTGTTAGTCTGGTAAGTGTGGTATTTAAGGTTGTGGCTGCCTCTAGTGGATCGTGTAGTTGTCGGGTGTAAATAAGTGTCTTTGTTTACGTCTACTAAATTGTTTGTTATTTTATATAGTATTTGTTGTATGTGTATTTGTCTCGTGTTGGTAATGGGTCTAGTTTTATGTCTTGTTTAAGCAAAGTAACTGATGTGGTGTGTCTGTAATCACGTCTGGCCCATCTTGCAGCTTTGTTTTGTATGGCCTCTAATTGATTTATGTTATTGTTATTGTGTGGGTCCCAGACGGTGTCACAATATTCTATGTGTGCCCGAACGAGTGTTTTATATGCAAGAATTTTGATGTTTGTTTTACACCTGCTAAAGTTCCTACGCAGGAACCCCAGGGCTCTGTGAGCTTTGGCCCTGATGCTGCTCACGTGTGTGCTCCATTGCATGTCTGCTGAGATGTGTACGCCCAAGTATCTGTGTGAAAAGACAGTGTTCAGGTTTGTGTCATGGAGTTTATAAATGAAGGGAATAGGTGAAACGGATGTGATGGCATTTATCTGGTCTAAACGTCATCTGCCACTTGGCTTCCCGGTCTTCAAGTGCAGCTAAATCGTTTTGTAGTCGAAGACAGTCATCCCTATCTAAATGGGTTGATAAACTAAGGTGTCATCTGCAAAAAGTCTAGTAGTAGAGGTAAGTGATAGTGGGAGATCATTAATGTAAAAAAGGAAAAGAAGGGGGCCCAAGACGGTGCCTTGAGGTACCCCAGAAGTTACAGGAATAAATGAGGATTGACTACCATCAAGAGCAACTCTGCTTGTGGGTAGTCAAAAACGTGGTAATCCAGTTAGAAAGTTGTCCTCGTATGCCATAGTATTCTAATTTAGCTAACAGTCTTTGGTGGGGAACTTTGTCGAAGGCTTTGGCAAAGTCAAGTATTATGCCGTCAACTTGTCTAATTTTGGGGTTGTTAAGGGACTGCAAAATGTCGTGTGTGGTCACAAGTCATTGAGTCTCGTACGAACGTTTGGGCCGAAAGCCGTGCTGACTGTCAGTCAGTATGTTTTGCCTATCAAAGTGGTCCATTATGTGTCTATGAATTATATTGTTACACCAGTGGGTGTGCTTGCGTGTTTGTTTGTGTTGTATGTGTGTGATTGCATGTGTAATGTGATGAAATCGTGGGTAGCATGATGCAATGTTAACTTAGAATGGTGCAACAGTTCGGGGCTGAGCGATGCAAGGGTTATGGAGACGAGAGACAGGTGAGCCCGGAGAGCGGGCACTGGCCGCCGGGTAGGGATGGCAAAGTACCGTTAATTTGAGTACCGGTAGTACCGGTACCGAAAACGTAGGTACCGTTAGTATCGGTACCGGTACCGGTACCCGAAGGAGTATTTTTATCTTAATGACTTCTGATGAAATTTCCAAATAAATTTCCTGTAAAGAAAACTCTCTCTCTCTCTCTCTCTCTCTCTCTCTCTCTCTCTCTCTCTCTCTCTCTCTCTCTCTCTCTGAATGAAGTGAATATTTATTTTTTCGATAAAAAAATAGCATGTATAGTTATTATGGATGTACTCGATCATAGTCTAATAACAATAACAATATTTATTAGCAACCTAAAAAAGAAAAAGAATCGGACATGAAGAATAATCCAGTAACTCCAATAAATAAATAAAATAATAAAATAATGGAAACGGGAGCTGTGATGGAAACGAAAAGCAGGACAAAATGGTGGGAGCTTGGGAGGTCAGCGAGGCCGTGACTCAGCGTCTCCACACAGGGCCCATATCGGGTGATACCGCATGGAGGCGGCCGGGCGAGCGCCGAGCGTCACTAAGATCCAAACGGTACCGGTACTAGCGGCAATGCTCAGTGCCGAGTGATCATGAGGCTTCGCGCCACCAGGTACCGGTACCGGGTGCCGGCTGAATAGATTCTTCTCGGCACCAGGTACCGGTACCGGGTGCCGAGAAGAATCGATTCAGCCGGCACCTGGTACCGGTACCTGGTGCCGAGAAGAATCTATTCAGTCGGCACCCGGTACCGGTACCTGGTGCCGCGAAGCCTCATGATCACTCGGCACTGAGCATTGCCGCTAGTACCGGTACCGTTTGGATCTTAGTGACGCTCGGCGCTCGCCCGCCGCCTTCATGCGGTATCACCGGTATATCCACTCACTGGTGGTGATCTCTCTCTCTCTCTCTCTCTCTCTCTCTCTCTCTCTCTCTCTCTCTCTCTCTCTCTCTCTCTCTGAATGAAGTGAATATATATTTTTTTTCGATAATAAATAGCATGTATTGTTATTATGGATGTACTCGATCATAGTCTAATAACAATAACAATATTTATTAGCAACCTAAAAAAAAAAACGGACATGAAAAATTATCAAATCCAATAAATAAATCCGAGCAATCTGGTACCGGTACCATACCGTTTAGCTGGTACCGTTAGTACCGGTACTGGTACAGGTACCTGCCCACCCCTACCGCCGGGAGAGTTGCGTGCGAGACGCGGAGACAGGGAGACGCGTGTCTGGGCGAGTCGGTGTGCTCAAGGGAGTGCCTGCTGCTGAGAGCCGTGTGCGTGACTGTCGTGCTTCTGTGTGCCTGATTAACTTGTTCTGTGCCCTTGAGAACCACTGTCTGTGTGAGGAACCAGTCATTAAAAGAGTAACTAGTGTTGAACTCGCGTTTTCCTTGTGCCCCGGCCTCCAGTGTACTCTCCTCGGGGTTCTGTGGGCCGCTGTCGGTGACTGGCTGCTCGTGGTTGGTGTGTGGTGAGGAGTGGCGTAACAATTGGTGTCAAAGGAGTGGGTATAAGTGAACAGTGAACGGTGAGGCTCGCTGAGTCATCATGGCGTCCCAAGATGGCCGCCGCGAGGGAGAGGAGGTGGGCCATGGGGCTGGCGCGGGTGAAGTGAAACCGGGCCAGATGGACTTGATCGTGTTGGTGGTAGCGAGTGTTCTAAGTGCTAATCGGTTCACGGATAGAGATAGTCATATCCGCCAGGGTTGCTTTATTCGGCAAACATCATACAGGTCATTGACACAGACAAGACACTAAGAAAAGGTGTTTGTGTGGGTATGCGTTTGTGTGAATGTTGTACTGTGTGGATGACATAAGTGTTGGTGTGTGTGTGTGGAACAATGTGTAAAAGGAATGTATAGCAGGACGAGGACGGACAGTAGAAGATAAACAAGTAACAAGAGATAAACAATTAGACGCACAAGAAACAGCGAGACGGGAGCACGAACGAAAACGTTAACACAAAGTAACAATGAAAATTGGAGTCTGTGCTGCAACGCCACATTTTTCTCTCTCACTGGAGGAGAGCACGCGACCGCTTCAACGGTGGCTGCTACAATCGCTGCCATGCTGGCCAGTATGAGGCACGAAATGGCAGTGGACCGTGAGGCACGGGGCCCATACTTATAAAGTAAAGTCTCCGTCCCAGCCGCTCTCAGGCTCGTATTCCGAGCCGCAGGAGCGGCTCCGCGTCCTAAGTCGCGTAGCTTCGAGCCGCAGAATCGGCCGTAGCTAAAGTTGGGTGTGGGATGTAATAGGCGCTATGGTTACTGGCTCAGACTCACTTAATGTGGTCCAGGTTACCTTTGACATCAAGATCAAGAACCAGTTGGAAGGTAAACAAGGCAGAAGTGCGGCGTCTCCCAAGGTCTTTTCATCCTAGGCGGGACATATTGAACAGTTTAAGTGACCCGAGGGGACATTGTGAAGTGCGGCGACGGCCTGATGAACGAGCCTCCCATAACCCACTTAGCCAGGGGGGTACCTCTTTGGCCGACTCGGTAAGGAGTGGCTCTCCCGTCACGCTGGTCGCGGGTTCAATCCCAGGCAGCCGGGGAATACCCTCACTTTGTCTTGATTAATTTCTCGTGTTATTTCGATTCACGCAGAGGCCGTGTTGAGAAATAGGAAGGATTTAGAAAAGAAGCTCGTCGGGGCATTACAGTGGTGGCATAGCGGTGGGCATCCTCTCCTGCAGTTCTGTTGAGTTTCCCCGAAGGGGTAACAGGTAGGATGGCCAATGCTCCGAGGTTGATAGAAAATGGGAATGTTGGAGGTATGTCTCAAAGGGACATTGTGGAGTTATGTCTCAAAGGGACATTGTCAACACACAGAAATTAATCTACAAGGGGGGAAAGCCGTGTAGTGCGGCGACGGCCTGATGAACGAGCCTCCCATAACCCACTTAGCCAGGGGGGTACCTCTTTGGCCGACTCGGTAAGGAGTGGCTCTCCCGTCACGCTGGTCGCGGGTTCAATCCCAGGCAGCCGGGGAATACCCTCACTTTGTCTTGATTAATTTCTCGTGTTATTTCGATACACGCAGAGGCCGTGTTGAGAAATAGGAAGGATTTAGAAAAGAAGCTCGTCGGGGCATTACAATTGGTTATCCTAGTCAGAGGTGGCTGTTGACTCCATACCTGCGCCCTCTGCCTGGCTTACAAACTAACTACAATAGGTAAGTTATGTACAATATACACTGCATGCATGATAAAATGCTAACTTGCTTGATAATTGGCCATACATGAGCAGAGAGCATAGACCAATGTAATGACGAGGTAATTCTCCACTTACTTAATATTTATACTATGGAGTGTCACATATAATGGTGTACATATCACCTTAGATAAAACAGTAACTCTCCCATGCTGAAGTTGCACTTGTTAATTAATCTCAGCAGTCATTATTGTGGTAAAGTTGGTTTTCAGAATAATGCAATAATGTATACATTTTATGCATTACGGTGCACACAAGAGGACCAGATGCACCATGGAGAGGGTCATCGGGCAGTGGAAGCGACGATTCCACATACTTCATGGGGAAATAAGGCTTAAATCCCCTGCATATGTGTGCAGGATCATCGAGGTGTGTGCATTGCTGCACAACATTGCAAGGAAAGGAACATCGGTTTACCTGAGGAAGAGGATCCTGCGGGTGACGAGGCTGGTGAGGGTGCACGGCCTCTACCTGTTGTGCAGATAGCACCTGCTGCTGGACGGAACCAGCGGGATGGTCTGCGATACAGGGATGCATACGTCAATCTTCACTTCAAGTAAGTGCTGTAGCTACTCATAATTCATTACAAAATATATATATATATATCTATATATATATATATATATATATATATATATATATTTATATATATATATATATATATATATATATATATATATATATATATATATATATATATATATATATATATATATATATATATATATATATATATATATATATATATATATATATATATATATATATATATATATATATATATATATATATATATTTATTTTTTTTTTTTTTTTTTTTTTTTTTTTTTTTTTACGTCTGTCTATGGCGCAGGTAGGCTATTACTTGATGGTACTGATGGGCTTGGTGGCTGGCCCAAATTCGTAATGACACAGATCTGTGTTTTTTGTGGCACCATCTTTTTGCCTCATGCACTCCCCCGCAGATCATTATTGATCCTTTCCGGGCAGAGAGTGGTCGTCTGGGAGGCTTGTGGGTACTTTTAAGCTACTCGGCGATGACATAAGATATTCAGGTGGGAGTGCTGGGATCGAACTCACGACTATCCAAATGTCACGCCAGCGCAATGACCTCTTGGCCACCGCCTCACCTAGTAGCCTACCCATGGTTATAATAATGATGAATAGTAAATCAACGTGTCGGCAATAAACAGTCAGTCATTGTAAGGTAAAGTTGGGGGCATACGCAATAGCAGCGGGTGGCCTCGGTGCTCATCTCCGTCGCATTGGCCCTTGAGGCTGTGTTGGGGGGGGAGCCCATTACCCCGGGACACAGGACCAGCGTGACACCCAGGTGGGTGTTGTTCTGGATAAAACACAGCCGTCGCGTTTCCGGTGTTGTGGTTGCTGGACAAGATAAACGCTGGCCAAGGGATGTAGACTGTATTAGGCAGGGAATACAGCAGCCAGACGTCAGTGGGTGTGTGGCCAGCAAGAGGCGAGAGCGGTCTGCCACATGACGAGATTATTACAAATATGGCGGCGAACTTAGCCGATGGTTCTTACAATATTATTGAACATAAAGATATTCTTAATAATTATATGATGTTTAACTAACTTAATTATATAAATAATAATAATAATAATAACATTACTTAATCTAATACTTAGCCTAGAACATGGCTCGGCCACACCTCACTGTGCCCTCACAGTGTGAAAATAAGGGAAAATGTTAAAAGAAAAAAAAAATGGAGAGCCAGCACAAACATAGCATGGCGAGCAACAATTATAAAAAGAAAGGAAGAAAAAGGCCTAAGGAGACAAGGCATCAAACTTTTTTGAGCCTGTCAGCATGCACGACTTCACTTGCTTTTGACAATACATGCAGAATCTTAAACTTATGGCCGTGAAGCTGTTCCGTAATCACAAAGGGGCCAATGAATTTAGGAGCAAGTTTACATTGACGGTCAGGGGAACGCTTCATAACTTGGTCACCCACAGTCAAGGTGACTGGTGTAGCAATGAGGTGTTGCTTCTGAATCATCTCAGCCCGTGAAGCGGCAAGTCTCTTACGTACTGACTGGTGGATAGACTGGAACATATGGAGCAACACTTGATTATAATCATCACTGTAAAGAGGTTTAGGGGAGTCAAACAAAACATCATAGGGCAGACGCTTATCAGTCCCATAGAGAACAAAAAATGGAGATTTCCCCGTAGATGAACAGTGAGAAGTATTAATACTAGCAGCAACATGTGGAAGCCAATCTTCCCATGAATCATGAAAATCACCTGCAAAGTGGCGAAGGACATCAAGAATTTTCTTATTAGTCCTCTCAACAAGACCATTAGAGGCAGGGTGATGAGCTGCAATGAAGGTTTGCTTTATGTTAAATTTGTCACAAATCTGTTTGAGTATCTGATTTGAAAATTCAGTTCCATTATCTGAGAGTAAGATATGTGGGGTGGTATAAGGACAAATTAGATGAGAGACAAGAGCATGGGCCACAGTCTGAGCAGCTTTGTTCGGCAAAGGCACCAACACGACAAAACGGCTGAAATGGTCTACACAGACGAGCACGTACGCCGATCCTTGATGACTGCGTGGGAGCTGTAAGAGATCAATGCCTACAGTATGGAATGGAGCATCAGGCAAGGGATACTCTAATATAGGAGCAGTCTTGGTAGAGCCTTTGAACTGAGCGCAAGAAGTGCACTGGGCTACATATCGCTCTATGTCAATCCGCATCGTCGGCCAATAATACTTACGACGAGCGGCAGTTAAGGTTCTGTCACGTCCAGGATGACCTGCCTGAGGCATGTCATGGACAAGTTTGAGAGCAGTCTCTACCTCAGTCGAAGGAATGACCAGTTGTTTCACAGTGTCCTCACCCAGAGTGACGACACGACACAGAAGGCCATTCTCCAGTAGAAACTGAGAAACAGGAACAGGCAGCGCAGGTAAGGCAGACTCGTCACCCGATTCGAGAGCATAGACGACAGCCTTCCATAAGGAATCCTGGCGCTGAGCCTTGGAGAGCTCTTCAGCAGAAAAATTATGAACCTGAGCAACTGCAGAAACAGGGATATTGCGAGAAAGGGCGTCTGCTGCAACATTTGCTCTGCCTGGCAAGTACTTGATGGTAGGACTAAATTCCTGAATAGTTAAATACCAACGAGCAAGACGGCCTGAAAGGTTTTTACCTTTACCCTGGAAAAGTTGAGCTACTGCAGTGTGGTCTGTGTAAATGGTTATGGGATAACCAAAAATGATTTCCCGAAAATGTTTAAGTGCCCACACAACAGCCAGAGCTTCAAGGTGAGTCACTGAATATTTACTTTCAGCAGGTGAGAGGACACGGCTAGCATACGCAATCACCTGTTAATGTTGACCTTCCAATTGCTGCATCAAGACAGCACCAATGCCAAGAGCCGATGCGTCAGTGCACATGGTGAAGGGCATGCCATAATCTGGGAAGGTGAGAACAGGCGTATTAGTAAGCGCATGTTTCAAAACATCAAAGCTATGTTGCTGTGCATCATGCCACATAAAGGGGACATCCTTCTTCAGGAGACGAGTCAGAGGAGAGGCAATGGATGCAAAATTTTTGACAAAGGCACGGTAATAACCGGCCAACCCTAGAAAAGAACGCACATTTTCTGTGGTCTGAGGTGTAGGGAAATTTGTGACAGCTTTGATCTTCCAATCCATGGTATGGATGCCATTTTTGTCTACAGTATGACCCAGAAATTGAATTCTAGACTTGAGGAAACTGCATTTCTGAATGTTAAGTGTAAGGCCAGCTTGAGACAGCTTCTGAAGGACAACTTCAAGTTTAGCAAGATGACTATCAAGGTTCTTTGATACAAGAATGAGGTCGTCCAGGTACACAAACAAGCCATTCCCAATAATACCTGCAAACAAGGTGTTTACTAAACGCTGGCAGGTCAAGGGAGCATTACGGAGACCCATAGGACATATCAGCCATTCATAGTGACCTGAAGGCGTAGAAAAAGCAGTTATCTCTCTTGACTGGGTTGCAAGTGGAATTTGCCAAAAAACAGACTTTAAGTCAAGGCTCGTAAAGACTGAATTGCCCTTCCCGATGGACTGCAAAAGTTCAGATAGAACAGGCAGTGGGTAAACATCAGGGACAGTGACTTCGTTAACTTTACGAAAGTCAATCACAGGACGAAAAGATCCATCTTTTTCTTTACGAGGAACATGGGCGAATTCCACGGTGAGTTTGATTCTTGAATGATATTGTCTTTGAGCATACCTTGAATCATGTCCTCAACAACAGCTTTTTGGCTATGAGGCAAACGGTACGCTTGCGTGTAGGATGGGCGTGTGTCTGGTTGAAGTACAATACTGTGCGAGACTTTGTCGGTTGCACCCAACGACTCACCTGGCAACGCAAAAACAGACCTATACTTGGCTAAAAGAGGAAGAAGACTGGGCTTAACCTCAGGGAAATCCAAAACCTTTACATAGGGAGCTATCTCACGAATTGTGGCCGCTCTGTCAGTAGACTCAAGATGCGCTGGAACAGACTGAACAGAGGCAATGAGATGCGGAGGATCCTGGGAAAACAACCCGTCACAAATTTCAAAACTGCCAAGATGGACACCATCCTTCAATTGTACAGGAGAACCTGTAGTATTTGTGACCAAGACATCAGTGATGTGGTCGTCACGCACAGTACACAGAGTACTTTCAAAGGCAAGCCGCTTAACTCGAGCAGTGTCAGGAAGAGACAGTACGGAACTGCCAACTGGGGCATCCTTCAATCGTACTGACAATCGTGCAGCACTAGTAGGGCCCACATACTGATCTCCAATAAGAACAGCAGACACCTGGCATGGAGTGGAAACCGAACTTTTCGATTCCACAGTACCCGACGTGGATACTGCCGCAGGAGCACATACAGGTGTCGCTTGCTCAGACGACTGCGAAACAGCGTGCACAGCGTGAACAAAAGTGTCAGGGACTACATCCATTGGATGGACAACTCGACTGAGAAGAGGAGTGGGAGAATCCATTGCCTGAAGGAAAAATCCATTAACAGACAACTCTCTGCGCCTGGGATACAAATCAAGGGAGTTAGAAATTAATGAATTTAAACCTAAAATGCCATCACACTCAAGTGCAAAGTCCTCAGTGACATAAAATGTGTCTGAAAAGAATTTGAATCATCTGAAAGGCAAATTTGCAAATTGATAAGACCATTTACTTTAAGAGGAATGCCTTGAACACTAGTGAGAGTTACATCTGAGGACTGGAGTGACAAGGGAGATTGAGCATTAAGCACTTGAAAAGCAGAAAAACTAAGTAAATTTACCATGGCACCTGTGTCAACTCCCAAAGAAATAGGCATGCCATTTACTGAAAATGAAAATGTTAATAATGATCCCGAGCATGCAGCAATGACTGATGGGACAGAATATGAGTTTAACTCGGAGCATGCGGAGAGGGGCGCTGAGGAAAATTTTGATTCTTTAGTCTCAAGATTGAGAAACACTCATCAGTCGTATGGTTACCATGCTCATGCACAACGCAATACTTCAAGGAACGAGAAGTCTGCGACTGTTGTGCTACTGGAGCAGGCTTAGAAGAAGTGACAGGCTGCTTGGTAGGGCTAGAAGCCGCAGAAACATCCTTAGGAGGAGTAGAAGCAGTTGGAGCAGCTGTCTTGTAACCTTCACGAGCATCACGCTTCTTTTGAAAGCAGAATCGCGAGGTGTGTCCGTCCTTCGAGCAATACGAGCAGGTACGGGAAGACCGTTTGAGCTGTGGCTGCTGCTGTGAAGCAGTAGGAAGGGATACTGGTGCCCTTGCCGAAACCGGAGCAACAGAAGCTGCAGAAGGAGGAGGAACTTTAGGGGACTCAGTCAATTTTTTGCTAAGTTTAGTGGAAAAATCATAAAATGAGTCAACAGGTTTTAGAGTAAGAGAGGACGCCATACGTCTCTCTGCAGGTGTAAGATATTGGACATAAAATAAAACCTCCAAGACTGTTCTCAGTTTATCTAAGGGGACAGCACCATTTACAGCCCATTTATCTTTGAGTGCCGTGATAGCATCATCAGCTATTTCAGAGGCACGGGCCTGACCTCTAAGGTGGCCCACAGAACCTAACTGAGTAGTGAGGGACTCAGCCAAACGAAATGGGAACTGCAATGAATCATCACGCTGACAGGCTCCAAAAATGTTGAGAAAATGGAGCTTGAACTTGTCATAGTCATAGTTCAAAAGATCTGGACGAAAGTGAGAAGCCAGCATGAGATCAGAGGCAAGACTGTTAGGAGTCAACTGAGAGCGTACAAAGGATATTTTGTCAGCATTAGTAGTTACATTAGAGTTGCGCATGGCATCTTCAGCTTGTTGGATAAAAGAGGATGCTGAATACATAGGGTCCTCGCCAGAGAAACGGCGGAGACCTGGATCCTGATGAAGTAATTTAATGCAAGGAGAGACAGAAGTAGTAGTAGACATTGTGTTAGTAGAAGTAGTAGTAGTCATTGTGTTAGTAGAAGAGGTAGGAACAGAAGTATCAGTGACAGGCATGGTGAAAAAATTAGCTGGAAAATAGAGGTTTTTAGATCTTAATAGCATAGAAAACACAGAAGAGTTAATACATAATAAGACATATAATAATAATAGTTAATGGCAGCAAAAAAATATTGATAAGGGTTACAGCAGTGCCATATAATCATAAATCATCAAATAAGGGAAGAAAAAAAAATATATAGATGAACACCACTTTCAAAAAGAAAGATAATGTGGACTCACTGAAAGAAAATAATAATGCTAACAGCACAAGAAGTCACTAGTGAGTCAAGTGTTCACACAATGAAATCAATACTGGTTGTATAATGTTTGTAAAATATAAATGTTTTTTCTTCTTTGCCATAAATTTACTTGAGTTACCCCTGAAATTTTTCTGGCAGCAAGGGGGGAACAAGAGAAAACGGGATTCTTCACCAAAAAGTACACAAATCACTTACGGAAGGAAAATGTACACTGGTGGACAAGAATGTGTGTGTAATTGTGACAAAAGAATAAATATCACTGCTGTATACAATAAACTGTGTTAAATGTGCACAAAAAAATTAATGGGACGGAATACAGAAATGGCGCGAAGCAGCTCAGCTGTAGCCAATCACATACGCAGGAGGCCGTGACGTCACGGAAGAGACGCTGCCTTTTGAGCCAATCACAGCGCACAAAACACGGCAGCCAATGACAGAGGCAGCAAGCAATGACGTCATCACACAAGGCACAGCGCGGCGGCCATCTTAACCGTTCAAAATTATAAACAGGCACATGCACAAAATAATAAACACAGGGAAAGCACTTGAGAACTCAACTGTCGCGTGGAGCAGGAGAAAGCAGGAGCAGGGTAGCAGTGTAGCAGGGTAGAGCGAGGCACGAGGAAACTGCAAGGCGGTAGCGGACACACGTGGAGCAGGGGGAGAAGCAGGGGTCCCACGAAGGCTGGAAAATCTTGCACGCCAAAATATCAACCACAGCCACAGGCAGCACACAAGCAGGAAGGGTCCTAAAGCACAGGATACAATGAGAACCCGATACTATTCTGCTAGACAGCAAAGTGCAAACCAAACACAGGCGGGGCCGGTCCAGGCTGGGCGGCGGCGGCAAGTATGGCGACACGCGGTGTGGGCAGCGGGGCGCTCGGAGTGGCGGCCCCACACAAAGTCTTCTTTTTAAGTCCACTGGGGCAGGAACAAGCTCCTCAAAGGTCCACAGTTTACCGCTGCCACCAGGTGTTGTGGTTGCTGGACAAGATAAACGCTGGCCAAGGGATGTAGACTGTATTAGGCAGGGAATACAGCAGCCAGACGTCAGTGGGTGTGTGGCCAGCAAGAGGCGAGAGCGGTCTGCCACATGACGAGATTATTACAAATATGGCGGCGAACTTAGCCGATGGTTCTTACAATATTATTGAACATAAAGATATTCTTAATAATTATATGATGTTTAACTAACTTAATTATATAAATAATAATAATAATAATAACATTACTTAATCTAATACTTAGCCTAGAACACCCTCCCCTCCCTCGCCCGGCCACAAAACCCTTGCCCCGCCATGCATATATGGCTCTCCACACATTTATTCATCCAACTGTTCTCGTTGAAAGCCACTACAGGCCTCTTGCTGGGCCCGAAATGAAAATTTCAACGCCCCGCCCACTGCACCACTTTTAACTTATTATTCATGGTTTCCGGCACATGTCTATGGCTAAATATGTAACTGGCATACAGTCCCTACAATTTCGGATCACCAGGCACCACCTGGATGCAGTGGTTGTAGCAAAAACTACCCAATTATGGGAAATAAGGCATGCAAATGGCGGCGGTGATCTTGATCTTGATCTTGATTTTGATCTTGATGTCACAGGTGGCTCCGGATTTCTCCCCAGCCAGGCCTTTGTATCGGCAGCTCCTGCGAAAAGAAAACAAAAACATGCGGAAAGTCTATGTTCTTCTCGGGGCAAGATATCATTCCCTACATCTTGCACGCCACATGCCCTCCAAGAACTCTTTCACTGCCTCAATCACTCGTCCACTCGTCTCTCCACTGAGCCCCAGCAGCAGCACCATCCACTCCCTTCTAGTCCTCCCATTCACTCCACGTCCCATCTCACTCAGAAACACATGCATCATCTTCGTTCTCTCCCTGTCATACTTCTTACATTCCAGCACTACATGCTGCACAGTCTCGTCCACACCCCTGTCACACATCTGGCACACTTTGCTGCGGGACTCAGACCATCTATAGTTCCTTGCATTCACATCCAGACACTGCGCTCTAGCACGGAAAAGGAGATCACCTCCCAGGCTTCCCTCATACCACACCTCACACTTTGGGGCCTCTTTCTCCCTGTACCAGTCGAGGATTTCCTTTCTTTCCATCTCATTCTTCCACTTGCTCAATCCCTCATCTTTAACTTCCATATCTATCACA
Organism: Eriocheir sinensis; assembly: GCF_024679095.1. NCBI lineage: Eukaryota > Metazoa > Arthropoda > Malacostraca > Decapoda > Varunidae > Eriocheir > Eriocheir sinensis. The sequence goes on from NW_026112241.1 coordinate 16,435, forward strand.
TTCTTCCACTTTCTTACATCCCACTCAAACCCCTCTCCATTTCTGTTTATTATTCTCCATTCAAACACATTCTGCCTATCTTTAAAGGGTCGTTACACCCACCTACTCAGCATAACATTCCTGTCTATCATTCGCCCACATTTATTCGCCCATTTGCCATCTCTTATATTCCACAAGTATACTTTTCTTGCATCCTCCATTCGCTCCAATCTCACTTTATTTCTCAAGGTTGTCTTTCCCTAAAAGTGCTCCATCCCATGTCACCCCTAAGAGCCTCTAATGCTGGAAACCTTGGTGCATTCAGTGCCATTCTTGCTACCCTATTCTGCCCCACTTCCAATTTTTCTATCTCATTGTCGTTCCATGTCATCACATCCATTCCATACATAATGCTCGCGACAGCCACACTCTTCCAAACCTCACGGATGACATCATACTTGCTCGCTCTCATACTCGCTGCACTCCCTAAACGACCTACCCACTGGTTTGTCATACTTATCTTTACATTCTTGGCTCTGTCGCATTCATTTACCTCCATCCACACCCCTAGGTACTTGTATTCTTCCGTCTGTTCCAACTCATCTCCTTCCAGTCTCCAAGCTATTTCTCTTTTATCCTCTGACCTATTGACTATCATAATCTTGCTCTTCTCACTACTAAATCTAACACCAAAATCACTTCCATAGCCCCCTACCACATCTAACATTCTTTGTAAGTCTCCCGCAGTCACTCAAAATCACAACATCATCCGCATACAGCAACACACACAACTTGTCCTCTCCAACTTTCACTCCCGCATTCATTCTTCTCATCCTAACTGCCAGCTCCTCTGAATACAGGCTAAATAATGTTGGTGACAGAATGCAACCCTGCCCCACTCCTCTCTCGCTATTCACCCAGTCTGTCTCTAGGTTCCCTAACCTGTATTTAGCTCTTGTGCCTGCATACATACTCCTAATTATGTTCACAAACTTATCACTCAATGCAATCTGGTCCAGCACTCTACACAACATACTCCTATTAACCCTGTCGTAAGCTTTATCTATGTCTAGAAAACCGAAGTACAACTTTTCTCCTGCTCTCTTTTTCCTTTCAATCAGTTCATTCACCACAAACATATTATCTTCAGCTCTCCTGTCAACCCGGAAACCATTCTGTTCCTCACCTAGTACCCTATTCCTCTCAATCCATTTACACAGCCTTTCATTTAGCACTGCACAAAAAACTTTCCCTACTGTGTTTACAAGCTCCTGTCTACTCTTGTGTCCACCCTTATGTATCAAAGTCACCTTACATTCATTCCACTTGCTCGGCACTCTCTCTTCCTCCCACACCTGGTTAAACAAGTCAGTCATTCTGTCAATAACACTCTCACCACCATTCTTATAAAACTCGTACGGGATATCATCTGGTCCTGCTGCTTTTCCATCATTCTGTCTCTTAATACACCTCTCAACGTCCTCCCTACAGATCCTTTCATTGAGCTCAGTTGCATCTTTCCTCTTCATGGTCACACCCGCTTCTCTCACATTCATTTCTTCACACACTCCTCCTATTTTCTCCCCAAACTCCTAGACTGCCTCCCTCATTTTCTCTTCATCTGTAATTATTACACCGTCCACCTTCAGTCTTTCTACATTATCACTGTCACTCATCCTCTCACCTCTTAGGAATCTATACCATTCACGGCCATCCTCAAGCCCCTTATCTCTCAGGCTCTGAATCACACCTTTTTCGCAGTCAACCTTCGCACTCATAATCGTTCGTTTCGTCAGTCGCTGCTGCCTAACATATCCTTCCCATGCATTCTGACACGCACCCTCAGCTTCCTCGCTATCATGCCTCTTTCTCTTCAGCCGCCGACACAGTCTATTCAACCTCTTCCGCTCCTTCCTTGCTTCCCTAACACTTGCATTCCACCACGGTTTGCTCACACGCTTTCTACCATTCATTTTGACTTACCCAATGTTGCGGACTGTAGCTTTTCTTACATTATCTACAAACCTCTCATTCAGTGCATCCACATCCTGCACACCATCAAACCCCCAGTTTCTTTCACTCAGATCTACCTGGAAATTCTCCCATCCTACATCTCTTAGCCTCCACTTCTTTTTTCTGACCTCTTTTGTCATTTCATTCTTACCCTTCAACGTGCACTCTACTGTCAACATATTATGGTCAGACAATATCGATCATTCCCTCCTCATCTATCCACATGTGAGACACACATTCACGCATTCTTCCATTCACCAACATATAGTCAATCGCCGACTCCTGGTCTCTCGCATTCCAGGTCACCCGTCCCTCTGCCATAGTTTCATTCAGGTTCTCCAGATCCATATCACTTGCAAACTCAGCTAACATTTCCCCATTCCTGTTCATGCGTTCACCTAGCATACCCGTGTGTGCGTTCATGTCACCTAAAACAATCACTCTCTCTCCTGCCAACTCCCTCACAATTTTCCTAATGGTGTTGTACTTCACCCTGCTCTCTCTAACTGCCCTTTCACCCTCCACAATCATGTACACAACAACCATTACTACTCTCTCTGGTCTCCCCTTCCTATCCTTGCATTCCACTCTCACAGCCAAAACATCCTCACTGCCAGCACTGTTTCCTACATCCAACTCTTCCATCTTCAAGTGCTTTCGGTGGAGGAAGGCTACTGCTCCTCCCATCATCGTCTTTTTCTCGCGGCCCTTTCCTAACATCACATACTCACTCTCCTCAGACTGTACCCTACCTCTAAGGTGTGTTTCAGTCAGACCTACCACATCATACTTCCATTCATCCAGCTAATTACTTGTATAGCCCGTCCCAGGTAACTCTGGCTCCATGGGCAAGTGTCACGCTACCCAAAAGCTGACCCTACCCACCGGGGTATATTTGTAATCCTGTGTGCTTAGGTATTATATGAGGAAGGTTTGTTATGTTCAGTCTTCATTAGACATGCCTTCACAGATTGATCATGTCCTTTTTCAGTTGCATTAATTAACCTGCATATTTATTAATGTGATACTTATCAATTCACAGAAACAGTGATTGAGCAACCCCTAGACGAGGAGAGGAACACAAGGGGAAGAGGAGGAGAGGAACACAAGGGGAAGAGGAGGACAGGAACACAAGAGGAAGAGGAGGAGAGGAACACAAGGTGAAGAGGAGGAGAGGAACACAAGGGGAAGAGGAGGAGAGGAACACAAGGGGAAGAGGAGGACAGGAACACAAGGGGAAAAGGAGGAGAGGAACACAAGGGGTGTGTATGAGGCCAGAGCTGGATCACTCAGGGTATTTTCGATTTTTCCAAACCTAAGAATATTGTACTTTTATATAGTATTCAAATAAATTATGGATTAATGAATGTTTATGGATGGATTTATGTTTTGATGGAAAACCCAAACCTATCTTATATACCAACTACTTAGCCACAGTGAGGGAATCTCAAGGCTCAGAACACCTGCCCATACTACCGCACTATTGCTAGGCTGCCCTTCCTATTCACACAGAGCCTATACTATGCTAGGGCCTGAGTGACAGAGATGCACCCTCTTCATTCTGTTCCTCTTGTCATCAAGTAAGATCACATCATTTCATGGTAGTTATAATTAAGACTAACTGTCTGGTCTGTTGTATGTATCTATTGAACAGTATTTATTTTCTTTAATTTTTCATTGTAAAATGTCATGTTAATATAGTTATTTTCTTATGAATTTTGCAATAAATATATGTTTAATAAGGAGGGGTGATAATTTTAACGTGGTCTCTCTCTCTCTCTCTCTCTCTCTCTCTCTCTCTCTCTCTCTCTCTCTCTCTCTCTCTCTCTCTCTCTCTAATAATAATAATAATAATAATAATAATAATAATGATACACTTCCTTTTAAATACAAAAAAGAAAACTACAGAGAAGGAAGAAAACAAAAAAACAGAAAAATAAAGAAAAAAAGGAAAGAAACTTATATGGAAAGGAAGAAAGTCGCAGAGTAATGAAAGAAAAAGACAGAGGAAAGTAAAAAAAGGGAAATCAAGACAAAGAAATACAAGAAAGAGTAAAAGAGAGACAGAGAAAAGAAACATATAAAGAAAAAGGAAGAAGGAAAGAAAGAAAAGAAGTATACATAAGAAAGAAAAAAAAGAAAAGAAAAGGAATGTAAAAATATAATTAAAGTAAAACGTCGAGAAAAAAAAACTATTGGCTAGCGAGCGAGCGAGGGAAGGGAAGGATGACTAAGGAACCCGATAAACCGAAGCTGCATGTGGTTATTGCATGGAAGCGAAAGGCAAATATTCTTATGGTCGTCAAGCATCATCATCCCTGCCTGTAAGGTTCGTATTCCCAGAAGCTTTCGGCTCTAACAATTATCTCCCAAGGCCACAACGGAGATGAGTTGGTTCTCATGAGTGTTTTGCACGTGCACCTTTGAGCATCCGGCGCCTGGCGCCGGATGCTCAAAGGTGGTGGTAACTTAGCCCCAGCGACGGTTGAAAGTCACTGGTCACGTCCTAAGTTTGCTCCGCGCTAGGAAATGTAGTGCCGGGACGTAGTATTAAGTATGGGTAAGTAATGTTAAGTTAATGTAAGTAGCATTTAAGTTAATGTAAGAATTATTAGTAACATTGAATTATTATTGCGTGATGCTCACACCCCCGAGACAGACGGACAGACAGACAGACATACATGCTGACGCCTGCAGGAAGTAGGTGATCGGTTCCATACGAGATAATGGGCATAATTTTAATACAAGATAGTAGCTTCTAGTTAGAATTTTTCACCTTGCTATTCAGGGGAACCATTATACCAATATCATGCGACGAGTAAAGTACCGTAGACGGTTGTTGTAAGGTTGAACAAATCAGGGTTCGAATTAAATCTGGGGAGGGATGTGAACCGCGGGCAGCGGCTGCGTAGGTAGCCCCACCCAGCAAACACTAAGACACGCGTTGGCTCTTCCCCCCCGGACAGGTGCGTCTCCCTGAGGTGAAGTAATTCCTGTTCATATTATAGATATATTTTCTCATTATTGTATTTGTGCGGTGCAAACACTAACAGACACGCCTTGGCTCTTCCCCCCCGGACAGGGAAGTGAGTGGAAATAAAGGGTCTGTCACGTGCGTCTCTCGGGTGTGTTCGGTATGATACACGTATTGACTACGTAGGGTGTTTAGTCCACGGAGTAGTAGGGCTGTGCAGTATTTCTCTTTAACGAGGATGTAACCACCTGGTTCGTCCCCTTTGTCTGCTGGTTAGGCTGTATTATACTAAGGATATAGGAGATTGTAAGAAGATTGTTTATGCCCATGTGAGCACCAGTGAACTATTTTTCGTGCCACGTTTGTGAATAATATCACCCTCGCTAGGTGAAGAAGACTGTAAACCCGTGTAACATCCAAACAAGCCTAACGCCCATTATTGTATTCTGGTGAATGAGTTAAGAGGATCAAGGGATTAACTCGGCCATTATTGACTACTGTAATTAAGTCTTCAACGCTACCAAAAGGATATTTTTCTTGCCTGATGTAATCTGAATGAGAATTAGTTCAACGCTATCACAAGTGAAGGAAGAATAAAGGTCTTAAATCAATGATTGTGAATATCTTCTGACCAACTATTTAGGAGAAATAGGGAAAAACAGATCTTCGAGGATTAGGAGCCTTGCCCAGGAAAACCCTATATACCTCATTACAGAAAGTCCTCCGCAGCAATGCACAACGCGGTCGCCGCGGGGTGCTAAGGGTTAGCCATATGGTTCACGAGTGAGGTGGTAGAGGGCAGGCAGCTCACCAGCTGATGTGATTGCAATCAATGGAAATCACTGAAACAAAGAAGACAGCCAATCAGGATCGAGGAAGGTGTTTGTAAACAAACGATGGAAACTTGAGCATTTGGTGCGGGGCCGTCTAGCCAGACCACTTGCTACGCTTCCCCACTTCCGTCCATTCTTCCACCGACTGTTGCAGTGGCAACGCCTCTCCCTGGACGTCACCTCGTGGAACCCGACCACTCCTAACACCAGTCATCCGCGCCTCACTTTGCCCTTCCTCAAGAAGACGCAAACAGTAAGTATTTCCCCTAGTTCGTACAGCCTTGCCATAATGTAGAGAACTAATGAATTATTGGTCGGAGTCAGGTGCCACACCCTGCCCTTCCCATCCCCAACACCGTGCCACACCCTGCCCTTCCAAGCCCCAACATCCTACCACACCCTGCCCTTCCAAGCCCCAACACCCTGCCCTTCCCAGCCCCAACACCCTGCCCTTCCCAGCCCCAACACCCTGCCCTTCCCAGCCCCAACACCCTGCCCTTCCAAGCCCCAACACCCTGCCCTTCCCAGCCCCAACACCATGCCACACCCTGCCCCTCCCAGCCTCAACACCCTGCCCTTCCAAGCCCCAACACCCTGCCCTTCCCAGCCCCAACACCCTGCCCTTCCCAGCCCCAACACCCTGCCCTTCCCAGCCCCAACACCCTGCCCTTCCCAGCCCCAACACCATGCCACACCATGCCCTTCCCAGCCTCAACACCCTGCCCTTCCAAGCCCCAACACCCTGCCCTTCCAAGCCCCAACACCCTGCCCTTCCCAGCCCCAACACCCTGCCCTTCCCAGGCCCAACACCCTGCCCTTCCCAGCCCCAACACCCTGCCCTTCCCAGCCCCAACACCCTGCCCTTCCCAGCCCCAACACCCTGCCACACCCTGCCCTTCCAAGCCCCAACACCCTACCACACCCTGCCCTTCCAAGCCCCAACACCCTGCCCTTCCCAGCCCCAACACCCTGCCCTTCCCAGCCCCAACACCCTGCCCTTCCCAGCCTCAACACCCTGCCCTTCCCAGCCCCAACACCCTGCCCTTCCCAGGCCCAACACCCTGCCCTTCCAAGCCCCAACACCCTGCCCTTCCTAAGGAAATATATATTAAAGTGCGCGGAGAAGGATACGAGGGAGATGATGCACTTGATTCTCAAGTACACTGTTGGCCAGTCTACCGTCGTATGATTGCGAAGAAAAATCCGCAGAATTGCAGCTATGTACAGCTGGTGAACAGTCAATGAAGGGTGTTGTACAGAAAAAACTGTTAAGACTGTCACAGTTGGGCAAAGTGTGGAATATGTTATTGTTTTGTGGCAAATGAGCTGTGGGCAAGCCTATCCTTGGGGTGGTGATTACTGAAAAGGCCAAACAATTATGTGAGGATATGGAGATTAACACTGATGTAAAGTTTTTGGATGGCTGACTTATAACTTTGAGGAGTGTCACGGAAAAAGGGAAGTGGATGTGGCAGGGAAGAAATGTTCTGCCAACACGGGTGCTGCACAAGAGTACACTGGCCTATTTTCTCAGTTTGTTCAGGAGAATAAGCCACTCCATGCCGGGCCAGAACATTATGAGGCCCCTTCCTAGTAATGCAGAAAATCTGCTAATCGAGAGGGTTCGTGACCCCCTGCATTACGGTTTAAAGGACTTTTGACAGGAGCTGCCTTGTATAGGCCAACCGGCCTCTTGCAGTCTCCTTACGTTCTTATGTTCTTACTGAACTGTAACAACTACATTGAATAATAATTCCTTGAGATAAAAGCCCATAGCATGGAAAAAGTAAACTTACCTTGTTACAAAACTCCCGCCCTTGGTTAGAAATAAGGCGCTTTGGTGCTCCCAGTCTGGAAACGAAAAGAAACAAAAATCAAATTAGACATTGCATTGCATGGGTATAAATACACCTCTATTAACTTCAAAAAGAAATGTAATCCATAGTTGCTCATGCATTTTAAGTGAAATATTTAATAGAATAATAACAGACTAGGTAAATAAGAGTACATAAATGAAATAATATATAGTGGCTGGAATAGGTAGGAGGACACCTACCGAACGGGCGCAAGCCACTCCCGGTGAGGTATATATGGGAAGTGAGGAGGGTGCTGAAGCCCTTCAAAGACCCTTCCCATGTCCTCACTAACCGTTTCCCTCTTCTCTCATCAACACCAGAGAGTAGTTCAGCATGCTCTCTAAAGACAGATCCTTTTCTATCCACACCACGCTACATTCACACATCACACACACCTATTCTCAAAATTCAAAATAGCGTTCAAAAATAGTGCCCCGGAGTCCCCGCCTGGGGTGGGGGGACCACAAAATCCCCCAGGGAGGACTCCCCTTTTGTCTGCCGACCTGAGAGGTGTCTTGATAACTCCTCGAGCCTTTTTCTTACCAATTTCTGCAACATTCGCGGTCTTCGTTCTAATTTTCATTCTGTAGAACACCATCTCTCCTCCTCTAAACCTCACCTTCTCTTCCTCACCGAAACACAGGTTTCTGAGGCTACTGACAGCAATCTCTACTCTGTTCCCTCCTACTATCTCTATCCTAAATTTCAATCCAAAGCTGGAAGTTGCGTCTACGTCCGCAACGACATCATTTGTTCTCGTGCCCACGACCTTGACTCTTCTGAATTTTCCACCATCTGGCTAAGACTTCATTGTCATTCTATTACTACATACATCTGTGCTGTTTATCTCTCACCTAACTCTTCTAACTATGTAAAATTCTTTGATTATATGAACTCAAAAGTGGAGCACATCTTGACCCACTCTCCCTTCGCTGAAATCTCCATCTTACGAGATTTCAATGTTCACCACCAGCTTTGGCTTTCATCCTCTTTCACTGACCAGCCTGGTGAACAAGCCTACAACTTTGCTCTCCTCAACAATCTAGAGCAGTTGGTTCAGCACCCTGCACGGATCCCCGACCTACTTGGAGACCGGCCCAACATACTATACCTCTTCCTTACCTCTAATCCTTCTGCTTACTCTGTCAAACTGTTCTCTCCGTTGGGCTCCTCCGATCACAACCTTTTTTATGTATCCTGTCCTATCGCTCCTGTTCATTCTCTGGACCCACCGAAGAGGCGATGCTTCTGGCATTTTGCTTCAGCTCGGTGGGACGCCCTGAGGATGTACTTTTCCGATTTCCCGTGGAATGATTATTGCTTCCAGGAGAGAGACCCCTCTGTGTGTGCTCAGCGCATCACAGAGGTGATTGTCTGTGGAATGGAGGCATACATTCCACGTTATTTCTCTACTCCTCATGCTAAAAAAGTCTTGGTTTAATCTTGCTTGTTCTCGTGCTATTAAAGATAGAGAGGCAGCTCACAAAAGGTACCAGAGCCTTCGCACTCCTACTAAACATGATATTTATATTTTTGTCCGGAATCGTGCCAAATTTATTCTCCGACTTACCAAAAACTCCTTCATCAAAAGAAAATGTCAAAACCTTGCTTTATCTAATTCTTCCCGTGACTTCTGGCATCTTGCCAAAAATATCTCCTCCAATTTCACTTCTTCATCTTTCCCTTATCTCCTTAACCCTGACGGCTGCACCGCCGTCTCATCTATCTCTAAGGCTGAACTCTTCACTCAAACATTCTGTGACAACTCCACTCATGCTTGTCATTAAGATTCTTAAAAATTATGTTTTCTATGCCCTCTCTGGTCTCAACTCTCAAAGGGCCTATGGACCTGATGGAGGGCCTCCTATTATCCTTAAAAACTGTGCTTCCGTGCTGTCACCCTGCCTGGTCAAACTCTTTCGCCTCTGCCTGTCAACATCTACCTTTCCTTCCTGCTGGAAGTACGCCTTTGTACAGCCTGTGCCTAAGAAGGGTGACCGTTCCAATCCGTCAAACTACAGCCCTATAGCTTTACTTTCTCGTCTATCTAAAGCTTTTGCATCAATCATTAACCGGAAGATTCAAAAGCACCTTTCCACTTCTAACCTTCTATCTGATCACCAGTATGGGTTACGTAAGGGGCGTTCTACTGGCGATCTTCTTGCTCTCTTAACTGACTCTTGGTCATCTTCTCTTACCCGTTTCGGTGAAACTTTCTCTGTTGCGCTAGACATATCGAAAGCCTCCGATAGAGTCTGGCACCAGTCTTTGTTTTCTAAACTGTCCTCTTTCGGATTCTATCCCTCTCTCTGTTCCTTTATCTCCAGTTTCCTTTTCGGCCGTTCTATCTCTGCGGTAGTATATGGTCACTGTTCTTCCCCTAAACCTATTAAGGCCGATTCACACTACACCAGCACGTTTACGGCGCGTGACCGTACCTGAACGGGGCAGTAACTGACCGGCACCAGCATGTGTATTCACACTACACCAGCACGTAAACGGCTCGGACCTGCACGGGACCGTCATGGACCGGCAACACCGTGCTCACACCATCTCTAACGGTCTCTTTCTCAGCAGTGCGATCCTGTCCTTCAGCCCGGACACACCTCAGCTGTGCTAACCATGTTCGAGAATATTAGTGACAATGACTTGGCAGTGATAGCACTTCTTATGCAATTCATGTCCAATTTCGGCCCAGATTCTTACCTTATAGTCTTTATGAGACATGTCATGTAGGCAGACATGTTTTTTCACCAGTGAAATTAATTTCTCTCCATCCATCGTTGAGTTCACACTGCACCGTACGAGAGCGAGATGTCAACTGTACATGGCTTGGAGAATGTTGGTGTAGTCAGAGGAATACTTGTGGTGGGAGCCAGATCAGGTCACAGATCAGGTATACAAGTCAGGTCACACCTCACGAGCAAGGACCACTACTGACCACACCGTACCTCTATTTATCCTCAGTAACGCACATCTAAAGTGCTACACATTCTAAATTTATGCATGAATATTAATTACAAGCGAAGTTGATATTGACAAAATAAATTTTCATGAATACTATTATTGCTACTATATCATAATATTGTCATTCAATGTTTTACTTTTTAAATCTTAGTTACATTTTGCGTAAAAGAGAGAGAGAGAGAGAGAGAGAGAGAGAGAGAGAGAGAGAGAGAGAGAGAGAGAGAGAGAGAGAGAGAGAGAGAGAGAGAGAGAGAGAGAGAGATTTACATAGATTTACATAGAAAATCAGACCACACAGACCCCATGGTCCAGACTTGGTGGTCTGTCCTTAAACCTAAGTGATTTTACATTAATCAGAAGACTCCAAAACGTTGCATGTCTACTCTAGTTGATATTAAGTTGAAGGAAGTGACGGTCGAGCTTATTTTTGAAGGAGTCAATCGTGTTACACTGGACCACTGATGGTGGAAGCTTATTCCATTCTCGCACTACAACGTTGGTGAAGAAAAATTTGGTGCAGTCTGAATTTACTTGTCTACATCTGAGTTTTACGCCATTGTTCCTCGTGCGCAAAGTGTCATCGATCATAAACAATGTTGATCTGTCTATATTCGTGAAACCATTAAGTATTTTAAAACATTCGATCAGTTTTCCTCGGAGGCGACGTTTCTCAAGAGAGAACATGTTAAGGGTAGAAAGCCTTTCTTCGTAGGATTTGTTGCGCAAGGAAGGGATCATTTTCGTTGCCCAACGCTGAACACCTTCTAATTTAGTAATATCCTTTGCATGGTGGGGAGACCAAAACTGTACCGCATATTCCAAGTGGGGTCTGACTAAACTGTTGTAGAGCGGGAGTATTACATCTTTATTCTTGAATACAAAGTTTCTTTTAATGAAGCCCAACATTATGTTCGCTTTATTTGCTGCATCGATGCATTGCTGTGATAATTTGAGGTTTGACGCGATTTTGACCCCCAAGTCTTTGACGCATTGAACGCTTTTGAGTTTAACGCCGCGCATTTCATATTCGAACTTCTTATTCCTCGTTCCAACTTGAAGGACCTGGCACTTGTCCACGTTAAAGGGCATCTCCCATCTATCCGACCAAGCTGAAATTTTGTGCAAATCCTCTTGGAGGCTTTGCCTGTCTTCGTCAGTGAGAACCGAGTTACCAATCTTTGTGTCGTCTGCAAATTTACTAATGCGGTTATTGAGTCCAACATCCACGTCGTTGATGTAAATAATGAAGAGCACTGGGCCAAGGACCGAGCCCTGAGGGACGCCACTAGTGACAGGCGCCCACTCTGAGTTAAATCCGTCAATCACTACTCTTTGTTGTCTGTTGCTCAACCAATTCGCGATCCATTGGTTTTCTTGACCGACAATACCTATTTGCTTTAATTTGTAAAGTAATTTATGATGCGGGACTTTATCAAACGCTTTCTGGAAATCAAGATAGACTACGTCCAGTGATTTGGTTACGTCATAAACAGTGAAGAGGTCGTTATAAAAGGTTAATAGGTTTGATAGGCAGGATCTTTTGTTTTGGAAGCCATGTTGTGAGTCCCCAATCAATGAGTGGCTTTCAAGGTAACTCACAATTTTGTCTCTAATTATGCCCTCAAGTAGCTTACCTACAACCGAAGTTAGACTAATGGGCCTGTAATTACCTGGTACTTTTTTGTCTCCTTTCTTGAAAATCGGTGTCACGTTAGCCTTTTTCCAATCTGAAGGGACGATGCCTTGTCGCAAGGACATATTGAATACGGTTGTGAGGGAGGAGAGTATTTCGCTCTTTGTTTCTTTCAGCAGAGTTGGATATACTTTGTCAGGTCCAGGACTTTTATTTGTTTTAAGTGAATGGAGAGCTTTAAGGACTTCATCGGTTGTTATTTCAAAATTAGGCAATGCATGCTCGAGATTTACAATACTACTGGTGTTGGTGGTAGCGAGAGGAAGACTGTTAGTATTAAACACCGAGGAAAAGTAATTGTTTAAGAGGTTTGCAATGTGTTGGCTGTCAGTCACTAGTGCACCGTCGCTGTTTGTTAAAGGTCCAATACCACTTTTGATCGCCTTTCTGTTGTTTATGTAACTGAAGAAAGATTTCGGATTATTTTTACAGTTGGCTGCAATATTTTCTTCGTATCTACGCTTTGCCTGACCTACTAGTCTTTTTACTCGTCGCCTGGCATCATTATAAAGTGTAATGTTTTCGGGCGTGCTATGTTCTTTCTTTAACCTGTAAAACAATTTTCTCTCATTGACTGATTGTTTAATTTCGCTATTAAACCACGGTGGGCTTTTATTAGTGTTAATTCGCTTCTCGCACAAGGGGACGAATGTGTTCTGCTGAGTGAGTAAGTGATTTTTAAGGCTTAGCCAGGCTTCCTCTACGTTGCCGTCATCTGATAGTTGTATTTCTGTTAGTTTTTGTCGGATTTCTACGAAGTTAGCTCTTTTGAAATTGGGCACCTTTACTTTATTTTCAGTCACTGATGATTGAGCTTTAATGTCGACGCGCACTAATTTATGATCGCAAGAACCGAGGTGTTCTCCTACCGTGACACTACTGACTAGGTTATCTTGGGTCGTTATAACAAGGTCAAGTATATTATTTTGTCGAGTTGGCTCAGAAACCATTTGGCTTAGATAATTTTCTTCTAGAAATTCGATCATTCTATGTGACTCGCCTTCTGTACCTGACAGTGTCGCCCAGTCGATATGGGGAGGTTAAAGTCTCCTAATATCAGTGAGTCGCTGTTATTAAGTGACTGCCTTAAGACGCTGTACATTTCAAGGTCGTCGTCGAGTGATTGCCCGGGAGGTCTGTAGGTGACAGATATATTTAAATTGACTTTTGCAATGTTTACTCGCACGCACAAATGTTCAACGTTACTGTTTCCCGGTGTTTTGTCAGTGGGTTGCAAATAGCTTTTGACATAAAGGGCGACGCCACCGCCTCTACGGTTTACACGATCTTTGTTGAAGAGTCTGTAGCCATCTATGTTGTATTCGGAACTTAAATCAATATTTGTGGTGTCGATAAATGTTTCGGTTATAGCAATTATGTCAAAATTTTCTGTTAAAGCAAGACATCTCAGTTCATCAAATTTGTTTCTTAGGCTACGCGCATTGAAACTAAGGATTTTTAAGTTATCTAGAGGCTTGGTAATATAGGTGGTGGTACTTGCGGGATCACGGTTACGGGTTTGTTGCGATGCACGGCGTCTATTTACACGGGCGGGGTTGAGGGACGTGGCCGTGACTCGTTTTTTGCTCGGATGACACGCACTGCTTCGTTGAGGAGCCTTCCGAGTCTGGCTGCCCCGATGGGAGAAAGGTGCAATCCGTCCCTGTGGAAGAGCTCATTTTGTCCATAGAAATTGTCCCATGCGTTTAGGAACTCCACGTCAAGCTCCCTACAAAGAGTCTGTAAGCGGTTGTTTAGGCTGAAGGCCTTACTGAATAAGTCGCTCTCCGCCCAAGTCCGTGGTAGAACTCCTGAAATCAAAATGTTAGGGGATTTAGTCTTATACTGCTGGATGAGCCTACGGTACTTCTCCAGGAGTTCCTCAGACCGGGTCGTGGTGACGTCGTTCGTACCTGTGTGAATAACAAACAGTGAATCATTAGTAGCCTGGGGGGAGATCTCCTCAAGAGCAGCAGTTATGTCGTCGATCCCAGCACCAGGATAGCAATAGTTCCGTCTTCGACGAGGAACTCTGCCGCAGAACTCAACGACCTGCTGGCGAATCATGGAGTCACCCACCAGGAAGGTGCTCTTCTGCTCGTCCTCCTCCTCCAGAATGGCAAACCTGTTGAAGCAATGAACAGGATAAATCGCTTGTCTGGCTGGTTTGGCTCCTCCATTCACGACGGTGAAGCCATCATGGTCGGTGCCACTAGCATCCTCCCGTTGCGTGGTGTTGTCCGCTGGTGTCGACGGTACCGCTGAGGGCAAGGGGGCGGTTGGAGAAGGGTTTGGCACCACAGCAACGTTAGCCTGGATGAATTCCTGCAAGGAGGCAACAGTGCGAGAAAGCTCTATTATTTTATTCTGACCTGCTTCCATCTTCTCTTCTTGCTCCTGCAGTCTTGTCTCGAGATGCTGCCTGGTGAGAGAAAGCTCTATTATTTTATTCTGGCCTTCTTCCATCTTCTCTTCCTGCTCCTGCAGTCTTGTCTCGAGATGCTGCATGGAGAGACACAGTCGACAGACAGCAGAACGCCCTGTAAAAAAGTGAGCTGAGACGCTACCGTTACAAGTACTGCACTTCGTAGGCGCCATCTTAGCTGAAATGAAAGAGATAAAACACAGAGTGAAGGGGATTAGGAAAGGGGTGAGGTGTGAGAGGTAGTTTAGTAATGGAGGAAAAGTGAGAGAGAGGAGGAGTAGGAAGGGATGTGAGGTGAGTAAAGAGGAGGAAAGAGAGGTGTGTGAGATCAAGGAGGGTTAGGAAATAGGTGAGGTGGGAGAGAGGAGGAGTAGGAAGAGATGTGAGGTGAGTAAAGAGGGGTATCGTGTGGCGGTGAGTGAGGTGTGTGAGATCAAGGAGGGTTAGGAAATAGGTGAGGTGGGAGAGAGGAGGAGTAGGAAGGGATGTGAGGTGAGTAAAGAGGGGGAAAGGGAGGCGGTGAGTGAGGTGTGTGAGATCAAGGAGGGTTAGGAAATAGGTGAGATGAGTGAGAGGGAGTTTGGGAAAGGAGGTAAGTGGGAGAGAGGAGGAGTAGGAAGGGATGTGAGGTGAGTGAGGTGTGTGAGAACAAGAAAGGTTAAGAAAGAGGCGAGGTAAGGTGGGTGAAGGGATGGCTAAATAGGATGTGAGGTAAGGTGAGTGAGGGGGGGAGGGCTTAGAAATATGTGGAGGTGAGGGAGGAGTAGGAAGGGCTAATCCTTTAGGGGATTTAAAGAGGGTGTAGTGAGGAGGAGCAGATTGAATCCTCAGGGAATTCAAAGGGTGGGTTGTCGACACACCCAAATCACGCGTGAGACACTCGGGAACACAAAGTCACACTCGGGACACACGAAACACTCAGAAACCCAAGCACAAGCACGACTAAACACCCTCAAGTCACTCGCAAAAACACCGGAAATACAACAGCACACTCAAAACACTCTGAAACCCACGCAGAGCACTATAGACAGCCAAATCACACGCAAAAGCACTGGAAACACAACACACTCGAAACGCAGAACACTCGAAAACAGCCAAATCACACGCAAACACACCGGAAACAAAACAGCACACTCAAAACTCTCTGAAACCCACGCAGTACACTTAGAGAGAGAGAGAGAGAGAGAGAGAGAGAGAGAGAGAGAGAGAGAGAGAGAGAGAGAGAGAGAGAGAGAGAATGAATGAATGAATGAATGAATGAATGAATGAATGAATGAATGAATGAATGAATGAATGAATGAATGAATGAATGAATGAATGAATGAATGCGGTGCTACGCTCCTCGAGGTCACGCCTGTCTGCTGTGCTGGTGACGGAAGTGTGTTCACACTATCCAACACTGACCGGCTACGGACCGTTCCGTACCGGCACGGACCTGCAAAATATTCTCGCCGACAAACCCGACCGGCAAGTGCTGGTGACAGTCCGCGCCGGAGACGTGCAGGTCCGTAGCAGTGTGAACACAACAATGGGTCTCCCATTAAAGAATATTTTGTTGGTCCGGAACGGTACGTTCCGTGCCGGTCACTTTACGTATAGTGTGAATCAGCCTTAAATTAACAGTGGTGTTCCACAGGGCTCTGTCCTATCACCCACTCTCTTCCTGTTATTCATCAATGATCTTCTTTCCATAACAAACTGTCCTGTTCATTCATACGTCGACGATTCGACTCTGCATTATTCAACTTCTTTCAATAGAAGACCATCCCAACAGGATGTACATGACTCCAGACTGAAGGCTGCTATCATTTCCGATTGGGGCAGAAGGAAACTTGTGTTCTTCAGTGCCTCAAAAACTCAATTTCTCCACCTATCAACTCGACACAATCTTCCAAACACCTATCCCCTATTCTTCGACAACACTCAGCTGTCAACTTCTTCAACACTAAATATCCTCGGTCTATCCTTAACTCAAAATCTTAACTGGAAACCTCACATTTCCTCTCTCACTAAATCAGCTTCCTCGAGGTTAGGCGTTCTGTATCGTCTACGCCAGTTCTTCCTCGCACAATTGCTATCCATATACAGGGGCCTTGTCCGCCCTCGTATGGAGTATGCATCTCACGTGTGTGGGGGCTCCACTCACACAACTCTCTTGGACAGAGTGGATCTATCTTCTGTCGATAGTTTCACGCTAACTGCTCTTTTGAACTTGCTAACTGCATGCCTCCCCCCTCCCGCGGCTTAGCCTCACACGACTTTCTAATCAAGCTCATCCCTATACTGTCCAGACCCCTTATGCAAGAGTTAACCAGCATCTTCACTCTTTCATCCCTCACGCTGGTAAACTCTGGAACAATCTTCCTTCATCTGTATTTCCTTCTGCCTACGACTTGAACTCTTTCAAGAGGACACCTTTCCTCATGAAATTGACCTCTCTTTTTGACCACTCCTATGTACTTTATTCGGGAGCAGTAAGTAGCGGGCTTTTTTTTCATTATTTTTTTTTATGCCCTTGTACTGTCTCCTTTTCTGTAAAAAAAAAAAAATAACAATAACATGCAATATTCTAAGTAACAGTTTCACGAGAGTGTATAAGTTGAGAAGTGGATTGTTTCACAGTAGAACTATTACAAAACCCAGTATCATCAATACTGATCTTACATCTTAAAACATACTAGACCTCTTCCTTACCTCTAACCCTTCTGCTTACTTTGTCAAACTGCTCTCTCCGTTGGGCTTCTCCGATCACAACCTTATTTCTGTATCCTGTCCTATCGCTCCTGTACATCCTCTGGACCGACCAAAGAAGCGATGTTTCTGGCATTTTGCTTCAGCTCGGTGGGACGACCTGAGGATGTACTTTTCCGATTTCCCGTGGAATGACTACTGCTTCCAGGAGAGAGACCCCTCTGTGTGTGACCAGCGCATTACAGAGGTGATTGTCTCGGGAATGGAGGCATACATTCCACGTTCGTTCTCTACTCCTCATGCTAAAAAGCCTTGGTTTAATCATGCTTTTTCTCGTGCTATTAAAGATAGAGAGGCAGAGCCTTCGCACTCCTGCTAACCATGATCTTTAAATTTCTGCCCGGAACTGTACCAAATCTATTTTTCAACTTACTAAAAGCTCTTTCATAAATAGAAAATGTCAAAACCTTGCCTTTTCTAATTCTTCCCGTGACATCTGGCACCTAGCCAAAAATATCTCCTCCAATTTCACTTCTTCCTCTTTCCCTCCTCTCCTTAACCCTGACGGCAGCACTGCCGTCTCATCTATCTCTAAGGCTGAACTCTTCACTCAAACGTTTTGTAAAAATTCCACCCTGGACGATTCTGGGCATATTCCTCTTACTCATCCCCCCTCTGACTCCTTTATGCCTGTTATTAAGATTCTTAAGAATGATGTTTTATATGCCCTCTCTGGCTTCAACTCTCAGAAGACTTATGGACCTGTATACATACAGGAATTTCGAGAAAGTACCGTGTCTTTTGTCGACTGCTTGTCGGGATCTGTCCCACCCAAGTTTATTTATATTATTATGAAAGCAAATGATGACGTATATATGTATATAAGTAGAAAATCAACAATCACTATCCTTCCTATTCCTGTGACCTGATCCGCTTTGCATCTCTTTTTAGGTCCTCCTTGGTACTTTTTTTACACTTAGATGCTGCACTTACTTATTCTGTGATAGTAAAGATTTGGTTCTGCGATGCGAAATTAAGGATGGGATGTCTTACGATACGGGATGACAGATGACACTATACTGGCGTCACTTGCAGGGCCTTGGCGAGCAGTCTATTATATGTAAGTCTGTGACTGTACGTGGCTTTTTGGAAATAATAAGAAAAATTAATATTGTTTGAATTTCACATGGAATATGTTACCTCCTGACCACCCTGTACGATCTGCTGCCCGCCCAGCTGTCGCCGCAGCAAAGCAATCATTTGGTACTCGGTTTACTCGGTTCTGAAGAGTAAGTAAAACCGAATTACTCGGTTTGCTGAAAGTACTCGGTTCCCACATTCATCCCTATACTGACAGGCACTAGAGGGTCAACTTAAGGCTTGATCCACGCAGAGTTTTGTGTTCCTGTATAAGACTCGGCATAGCAAACTTTGGGCGTAACTCCCTCCTCCTTCTCCTCCTCACACACACACACACACACACACACACACACACACACACATTGGGAGTAATTAACCCTCTGCTTCCCTCCTCCACACACACACACACACACACACACACACACACACACACACACACACACATTGGGAGTAATTAACCCTCTGCTTCCCTCCTCCTCCACACACACACACACACACACACACACACACACACACACACACACACACACACATTGGGAGTAATTAACCCTCTGCTTCCCTCCTCCTCCACACACACACACACACACACACACACACACACACACACACACACACACACATTGGGAGTAATTAACCCTCTGCTTCCCTCCTCCTCCACACACACACACACACACACACACACACACACACACACACACACACACACACACACACACACACACACACACTGCTGGGGTGCCACAAGGGACGCGCATGGGGCCTCTTTGTTTCCTTATTCTGATCAACAATGCACTGTTTGACGCCCCTCATCGCTGGAAGTACGTGGATGGTTCTACAGTGGGCATCTCCATCAACAACACAGCCCCTGACTACACGCCCCTACAACACATTCTGGACCAACTGCAGAGCTGGACACAAGACAACCACGTCACCATAAACACCAACAAGACGGTGGTGATGCATTTCTCCACCTCCACCACTGCCATCCCACCGCCAGCCCTGGAGGTTGGCCCTCACCAGCTGCAGGTGGTTCAATCCACCGAACTACATGGAGTCACCCTGGACAGCAAGCTGAGCTGGGGCAAACATGTCACCACTATCATCAGGGCGGCTTCCTACAAACTTTTCATGCTGAGGCGCATGAAGGCACTGGGAGCCCCCCAAAGGACGCTCAAGGACCTGTACACCACCTTCATCCTCCCCAGACTCATCTATGCCTCTCCTGCTTGGGCTTCCTCCATCAACAAGACCCAGCAACGCCAATTAGAGAGAGCGCAAAGGCGTGCATGCAGACAGATTCTGGACAGTGCTTACACTAATTACGAGCATGCACTCACCCAGCTGAATGTGCCCACCCTACAGGACCGATACCAGACAAACCTAACCAAATTCGGCAAGTCCCTCCTCCACAACCCCCGTCATAGAGACCTACTCCCACCCGCCCTCCCTCCCCCCACTAGACCCACAAGACACCACAATACTCTCGTCCCGGTCAAAACTCGCACGGACAGATATCGGCTTAGTGTGATACCGACGCTTGTGAGGGGCATTAACACCTCCATGGTCACATGACCCCTCCACCCCAACACACACACACACACACACACACACACACACACACACACACACACACACACACACACACACACACACACACACACACATCACCCTTCCCCACTTCCCCCATTACTCATCACATGAAACTCATTGTATTGTATTTTGTGTATGTTCAGCCTTATGGCTGCCTACAAATGAATAAACCATTTATTATTATTATTATTATTATTATTATTATTATTATTATTACACACACACACACACACACACACACACACACACACACACACACACACACACACACACACACACACACACACACACACACACATTGGGGGTAATTAACCGTCTGCTTCTCTACTCCTCCTCCTCCACACACACACACACACACACACACACACACACACACACACACACACACACACACACACACACACACACATTGGGCGTAATTACCCCTCTGCTTCCCTCCTCCTCCTCCTCCTCCTCCTCCTCCACACACCCACACACACACACACACACACACACACACACACATATACACATTCTCCCCCCCTCTCCCCCCCTTCCTATATTGGGACTGCCACCAAGCAATCATTTTTTATTATTATTATTATTATTATTATTATTATTATTATTATTATTATTATTATTATTATTATTATTAATATTATTATCATTACTACCATTACTATTGTTAGTGTGGACATGGATCTTCATCTCAAGTGTATGTTAAGATCTGTTTTATTTTCCGTGAATAATTAGTAATTTTCTGGCTATAAACATGCAACAATAACAGCCTTCATCTGACCCTAATGAGAGAGAGAGAGAGAGAGAGAGAGAGAGAGAGAGAGAGAGAGAGAGAGAGAGAGAGAGAGAGAGAGAGAGAGAGAGAGAGAGAGAGAGAGAGAGAGAGAGAGAGAGAGAGAGAGAGTAGGACCACTCCCAAAGAATTTTGCAACCATTGCAAGAGGAGTGGCCATACTAGAGGCACCTGCCGCTGGCTAAGCTGGTGCGACTACTGCTTCCGCGAAGGTCACACCACAGCTAACTGCCGTGCCACCCATGCCCAAGAAAGGCATGAAAAGATCTACCGCCAGTTGTCCGAGCAGACAGCCGTCACCTCCCTCCTCATCGAGACACTAAACAAGCAGCTCACACAGCTTCCTCTCCCCAGTTACCAAGCGTCTCAGCGCCAAGCACCTCATCCCTCTCAACACCCCTACACACCTTGGAATTATGCCGGCCGACCCAACCTTCCAAGAGAAACTGACGATTATGTCTACTAACATCAGAGGCCTCCAAACTAACATAGGAGATCTAACACACTCTTATGTTATCCCGCACTCCCCAGACATCATAGCCACAGTGGAGACCTTTCTCAATCCCACCATTCCCGCCAACTTTGGGCATATTCAAGGGTACTCTAGATGGCACCGAAGAGACCGAGCCCACGGTACCTTCGGGGGAATCGCAGTCTGCTTCCGTGACGGTCTTGCTGTGGAGGCCCTCGATGTCGACATGGAGCGCCACCTCGAAATGGCATTCTTCAGGCTGTGGACAAGACAACGCGACTCCATCCTGCTCTGTGTATGCTACCGGCCACAGTGGCAGGGGAGCGACCCCATCCACTTCCTCCACACAAATCTCGACACCCTTCTGCTCCAGCATTCCTGCAAACATCTCATTGTGGTGGGAGACATGAATCAGTACTTGGTGGCAAGGCAGTTCGAAGACCTTCTGACCATGTACGGCCTCACGAACCACGTTGATTTCCCTACACATATCTCCGGCTCCTCCCTGGACCCAGTCATTACAGACCTGCCAGAGGAAGTGGTCACCTGTCATCCCCTAGGTATGGTTGGTTCCTCTGACCATTCTGCTGTTCTCACCACCATCAAGACCTCAATAGAACACGACGGAGCCACCGCCCGTGTGAACTGGTTGTGGTCCCGGGGAGACTGGAACAGCCTGAAGGCAAATCTGGACTCCATCGTGTGGACGGATATCCTCCACGGAGACGTCAACACCCAAGTGGAGAACTTAACAAACCTTCTTCTGTCTCTGCAACAAGAATATGTGCCCAGCCAGTCATATAAATCAAAACCAATTGATCAGCCCTGGTTCGGCTATCAGTGCAGGATAGCCGCGGACACCAAGAGTAGGGCTTGGCTGCGTTACAAGTCCCATCCTTCTCAGCATAATAAAAGTAGTAGTAATAGTAATAGTAGTAGTAGTAGTAGTAGTAGTAGTAGTAGTAGTAGTAGTAGTAGTAGATGTAGCAGGAGACGTAGTAGTAGTAATTGTAGTAGTAGTAGTAGTAGTAGTAGATGTAGCAGGAGACGTAGTAGTAGTAATTGTAGTAGTAGTGGTAGTAGTAGTAGTAGTAGTAGTAGTAGTAGTAGTAGTGGTAGTAGTAGTAGTAGTAGTAGTAGTGGTAGTAATAGTATTAGTAGTAGTAATAGCAGCAGTAGTCTATATTCATGAGGAGGGACATGTACACAACTGGGATACATACACGACAGATAAAAATAAAGTTCAGAGAAAACAAAAAATTCCCGGGAGTTCTGTGGACAGCTAACTAAAATGATCATAATTTGTGACATTTTAGCGCTGCTTTGATGTCTTGTCTGCCCACGGGTGAGCCAGACTGACAGCGGTATTCTGGTCTGCTTATCTGTGTCACGTGATTTCAGTTATAGGAATAATTTAAGTATCAGTCATGTGAAGAGCGTAACATTTTTTGTGCCGCTGAGGCAACATGCGGATTTCCGTCACTCCCGGCACCACTCGCCTGTATCTTTTGACTTCTAATTCAATAATTAGTAAACAGACCGCTGAAACACCGCTGCCAGGAAGGTTCCAACAGGGATCTGGTGAAAGTGTCGTGTTTGGGACACGTATGTAAATATCCAGCAGAAACAGCGGTTTGTTTTTTTGCGAAAATCCCTGTTTTATGTAAAAAAAAAAAAAATTCTTAATGTCCTTTAAATATTTTTCCAATCTCTGGTCCTAAATCACGCCAACCCAGAGAATGCTTTAGTTAAAAGCCAGAGTTCATAGACACGCAGCGCGCATATCTCCCGTGTCTGTGTAGCCATTCAATTCGAGATCTCAAAATATCTAGTTCTTCATGAATGCCTCAAAGATTTTGTTATTATATATATCAGCACTCAGCACCTAAGCCAACACGTACACAGATTCTCTCTCTCTCTCTCTCTCTCTCTCTCTCTCTCTCTCTCTCTCTCTCTCTCTCTCTCTCTCTCTCTCTCTCTCTCTCTCTCTCTCTCTTGAAAGCCACTCATTGATTGGGGACTCACAACATGGCTTCCGAAACAAAAGATCCTGCCTATCAAACCTATTAACCTTTTATAACGACCTCTTCACTGTTTATGACGTAACCAAATCACTGGACGTAGTCTATCTTGATTTCCAGAAAGCGTTTGATAAAGTCCCGCATCGTAAATTACTTTACAAATTAAATAGGTATTGACGGTCAAGTAAACCAATGGATCGCGAATTGGTTGAGCAACAGACAACAAAGAGTAGTGATTGACGGATTTAACTCAGAATGGGCGCCTGTCACTAGTGGCGTCCCTCAGGGCTCGGTCCTTGGCCCAGTGCTCTTCATTATTTACATCAACGACGTTGATGTTGGACTCAATAACCGCATTAGTAAATTTGCAGACGACACAAAGATTGGTAACTCGGTTCTCACTGACGAAGACAGGCAAAGCCTCCAAGAGGATTTGCACAAAATTTCAGCTTGGTCGGATAGATGGGAGATGCCCTTTAACGTAGACAAGTGCCAGGTCCTTCAAGTTGGAACGAGGAATAAGAAGTTCGAATACGAAATGCGCGGCGTTAAACTCAAAAGCGTTCAATGCGTCAAAGACTTGGGGGTCAAAATCGCGTCAAACCTCAAATTCTCACAGCAATGCATCGATGCAGCAAATAAAGCGAACAGAATGTTGGGCTTCATTAAAAGAAACTTTGTATTCAAGAATAAAGATGTAATACTCCCGCTCTACAACAGTTTAGTCAGACCCCACTTGGAATATGCGGTACAGTTTGGTCCCCCACCATGCAAAGGATATTGCTAAATTAGAAGGTGTTCAGCGTCGGGCAACGAAAATGATCCCTTCCTTGCGCAACAAATCCTACGAAGAAAGGCTTTCTACCCTTAACATGTTCTCTCTTGAGAAACGTCGCCTCCGAGGAAAACTGATCGAATGTTTTAAAATACTTAATGGTTTCACGAATATAGACAGATCAACATTGTTTATGATCGATGACAGTCTGCGCACGAGGAACAATGGCGTAAAACTCAGATGTAGACAAGTAAATTCAGACTGCACAAAATTTTTCTTCACCAACGTTGTAGTGCGAGAATGGAATAAGCTTCCACCATCAGTGGTCCAGTGTAACACGATTGACTCCTTCTAAAATAAGCTCGACCGTCACTTCCTTCAACTTAATATCAACTAGAGTAGAAGTGCAACGTTTTGGAGTCTTCTGATTAATGTAAAATCACTTAGGTTTAAGGACAGACCACCAAGTCTGGACCATGGGGTCTGTGTGGTCTGATTTTCTATGTAAATCTATGTAAATCTCTCTCTCTCTCTCTCTCTCTCTCTCTCTCTCTCTCTCTCTCTCTCTCTCTCTCTCTCTCTCACACACACACACACACACACACACACACACACACACACACACACACACACACACACACACACACACACACACACACACACACACACACACACACACACACACAAACACACACACACACGCGCACACATACGTTTATATCTATCTATCTATCTAATTATCTAGATATGTATATATCTTTATCAAAATCTATATCTACGGATATGTACATCTATCTATCTATCTATATATCAATATGTCTGTCTATCTATTAGCTATCTATCTATTAATCTCTCTCTCTCTCTCTCTCTCTCTCTCTCTCTCTCTCTCTCTCTCTCTCTCTCTCTCTCTCTCTCTCTCTCTATATATATATATATATATATGAATTCCAGGTACAGCGGTGACGCAGGGGACTCTTTAGCCTATATTTCTGGCTACAGTTTTACCACTCATGATGCTGATAACGACTCATGGCCAGGGAACTGTGCCGTACAGTAAGTAAGGCTCAATGGCTTGGCTTCATAAGTTTCAGCAGGTCACATTATTTAGTTACTTATGCGTGGCTGAAATAAAACCAAGGCTCAGTATTGCTGGATCTTCCCATATGTACACACAGGACCTTGTGATAAAATCATCCTTTCCAAGAAGATGAATGTCACGATCTGATGTATTTAACAACAACAAAAACAAAAACATGATCTTTGCAACGCCTTTCAAATGAAAAAATGTCTCTGCGAATGCTAAAACCAAGTTCCATAAATGGTAGATCTTAAGGCTATGCTGACCTTTCTGACACCTTAGTCAACCTTCGTAGAATGAATGATGATAACATTGAATGACTGATCATTTCAGCCAGGGTGGTCCGTGGTGGTACCGTTCTTGTAGTTACGCCCACCTGAACGGCTTCCAGCACGAGGGGAAACACGAGGTTAGTTTCAAAGGCATCAACTGGCATGCATGGCGAGGGGAGTACTACTCCCTGCGGCAGACCGCCATGATGACCCGACCAGCCTTCTGAACAGTCATCATGATTCTGGGTTCAACGGTTGACTGGGACACCTATTTGTTGGACAGTCTTCCAGCGCGATAGTTTACGATCTTACACACACCAGCAACATCCTCTTTTTCAGCACGCGACTCAAGACGAGTCATGCACCTTCAGCATGCAGGGCTGCCTGGCGCCTTCGATATTTACAGCCTCAGGCAGGGCCGGCCCGGGGCTGCTGGCGCCCGGGCAAGCTGAACTTCGCCCCCTTTACAAGTATAAAACTGTATATGTAGAAAGCAAAGTTTATTGCGATGTACAAGCCGAATAAAAATCATGAACAAGAACAACAGCATCAATGTTTCAAATCCTTTCATTACTAAAACTAAGAGAAAGAGACCGTTATGAGTGTGTCTGCATTACTGGCAATGCTCACACAGGTGATGGAAGGGGCCAGGAGGGACAGGTGATGAAAGGGGGCAGGAGGGGCAGGAGGGACAGGTGATGGAAGGGGGCAGGAGGGACAGGTGATGGAAGGGGGCAGGAGGGAGAGGTGATGGAAGGGGGCAGGAGGGACAGGTGATGGAAGGGGGGCAGGAGGGACAGGTGATGGAAGGGGGGCAGGAGGGACAGGTGATGGAAGGGGCCAAGAGGGACAGGTGAAGGAAGGGGTCAAGAGGGACAGGTAATGGAAGGGGCCAGGAGGGACAGGTGATGGAAGGGGGCAGGAGGGAGAGGTGATGGAAGGGGGCAGGAGGGAGAGGTGATGGAAGGGCGCAGGAGGGACAGGTGATGGAAGGGTGCGCAGGAGGGAGAGGTAAGGGAAGGGTGCAGGAGGGAAAGGTGATGGAAGGGCGCAGGAGGGACAGGTGATGGAAGGGGGCAGGAGGGAGAGGTGATGGAAGGGCGCAGGAGGGACAGGTGATGGAAGGGGGCAGGAAGGACAGGTGATGGAAGGGCGCAGGATGGACAGGTGATGGAAGGGGGCAGGAGGGACAGGTGATGGAAGGGCGCAGGAGGGACAGGTGATGGAAGGGGGCAGGAGGGAAAGGTGATGGAAGGGCGCAGGAGGGAAAGGTGATGGAAGGGGGCAGGAGGGACAGGTGATGGAAGGGGGCAGGAGGGAGAGGTGATGGAAGGGGCCAGGAGGGACAGGTGATGGAAGGGCGCAGGAGGGACAGGTGATGGAAGGGGGCAGGAGGGACAGGTGATGGAAGGGGGCAGGAGGGACAGGTGATGGAAGGGGGCAGGAGGGAGAGGTGATGGAAGGGGCCAGGAGGGACAGGTGAAGGAAGGGGGCAGGAGGGACAGGTGATGGAAGGGGACAGGAGGACAGGTGATGGAATGGGGCAGGAGGGACAAGTGATGGAAAGGGGCAGGAGGGACAGGTGATGGAAGGGGCAGGAGGGACAGGTGATGGAAGGGGCAGGAGGGAGAGGTGAATGAAGGGGCAGGAGGGAAAGGTGATGGAAGGGCGCAGGAGGGAGAGGTGATGGAAGGGCGCAGGAGGGACAGGTGATGGAAGGGGGCAGGAGGGACAGGTGATGGAAGGGGGCAGGAGGGACAGGTGATGGAAGGGGGCAGGAGGGACAGGTGATGGAAGGGCGCAGGAGGGAGAGGTGATGGAAGGGGGCAGGAGGGACAGGTGATGGAAGGGGGCAGGAGGGAGAGGTGATGGAAGGGGGCAGGAGGGAAAGGTGATGGAAGGGCGCAGGAGGGACAGGTGATGGAAGTGGGCAGGAGGGAAAGGTGATGGAAGGGGGCAGGAGGGACAGGTGATGGAAGGGGGCAGGAGGGACAGGTGATGGAAGGGCGCAGGAGGGACAGGTGATGGAAGGGGGCAGGAGGGACAGGTGATGGAAGGGGGGCCGGTGGGACAGGTTATGTAAGGCGCAGGAGGGAGAGGTGATGGAAGGGCGCAGGAGGGACAGGTGATGGAAGGGGGCAGGAGGGACAGGTGATGGAAGGCGGCAGGAGGGACAGGTGATGGAAGGGGCAGGTGGGACAGGTGATGGAAGGGGGCAGGAGGGACAGGTGATGGAAGGGGGCAGGAGGGACAGGTGATGGAAGGGGGCAGGAGGGACAGGTAATGGAACGGGCCAGGAGGGACAGGTGATGGAAGGGGGCAGGAGGGACAGGTGATGGAAGGGGCCAGGAGGGACAGGTGATGGAAGGGGGCAGGAGGGACAGGTGATGGAAGGGGGCAGGAGGGACAGGTGATGGAAGGGGGCAGGAGGGACAGGTGATGGAAGGGCGCAGGAGGGACAGGTGATGGAAGGGGGCAGGAGGGACAGGTGATGGAAGGGGGCAGGAGGGACAGGTGATGGAAGGGCGCAGGAGGGACAGGTGATGGAAGGGCGAAGGAGGGACAGGTGATGGAAGGGGGCAGGAGGGACAGGTGATGGAAGGGGGCAGGAGGGACAGGTGATGGAAGGGGGCAGGAGGGACAGGTGATGGAAGGGCGCAGGAGGGAAAGGTGATGGAAGGGGGCAGGAGGGACAGGTGATGGAAGGGGGGCAGGAGGGACAGGTGATGGAAGGGGGCAGGAGGGACAGGTGATGGAAGGGGGCAGGAGGGACAGGTGATGGAAGGGGGCAGGAGGGACAGGTGATGGAAGGGCGCAGGAGGGACAGGTGATGGAAGGGGGCAGGAGGGACAGGTGATGGAAGGGGGCAGGAGGGACAGGTGATGGAAGGGGGCAGGAGGGAAAGGTGATGGAAGGGGGCAGGAGGGACAGGTGATGGAAGGGGGCAGGAGGGAGAGGTGATGGAAGGGCGCAGGAGGGAGAGGTGATGGAAGGGGGCAGGAGGGACAGGTGATGGAAGGGGGCAGGAGGGACAGGTGATGGAAGGGCGCAGGAGGGAAAGGTGATGGAAGGGCGCAGGAGGGACTGGTGATGGAAGGGGCAGGAGGGACAGGTGATGGAAGGGGCAGGAGGGAGGTGATGGATGGAAGGGAGGCCGGAGGGACAGGTGATGGAAGGGGGCAGGAGGGACAGGTGATGGAAGTGGCCAGGAGGGACAGGTGATGGAAGGGGGCAGGAGGGAAAGGTGATGGAAGGGGGCAGGAGGGACAGGTGATGGAAGGGGGGCAGGAGGGACAGGTGATGGAAGGGGGGGCAGGAGGGAGAGGTGATGGAAGGGGGGCAGGAGGGACAGGTGATGGAAGGGGGCAGGAGGGACAGGTGATGGAAGGGGGCAGGAGGGACAGGTGATGGAAGGGGGCAGGAGGGAAAGGTGATGGAAGGGGGCAGGAGGACAGGTGATGGATGGAAGGGGGCCGGAGGGACCGGTGATCGAAGGGGGCAGGAGGGACAGGTGAGGGAAGGGGCAGGAGGGAGAGGTGATGGATGGAAGGGGGCAGGAGGGACAGGTGATGGAAGGGGGCAGGAGGGACAGGTGATGGAAGGGGGCAGGAGGGACAGGTGATGGAAGGGGGCAGGAGGGACAGGTGATGGAAGGGGGGCAGGAGGGACAGGTGATGGAAGAGGGGCAGGAGGGACAGGTGATGGAAGGGGGCAGGATGGACAGGTGATGGAAGGGGGCAGGAGGGACAGGTGATGGAAGAGGGGCAGGAGGGACAGGTGATGGAAGGGGGGCAGGAGGGACAGGTGAGGGAAGGGGGCAGGAGGGACAGGTGATGGAAGGGGGCAGGAGGGACAGGTGATGGAAGGGGGCAGGAAGGACAGGTGATGGAAGGGAGCAGGAGGGACAGGTGATGGAAGGGGGCAGGAGGGACAGGTGATGGAAGGGGGCAGGAGGGACAGGTGATGGAAGGGGACAGGAGGGACAGGTGATGGAAGGGGGCAGGAGGGACAGGTGATGGAAGGGGGCAGGAGGGAAAGGTGATGGAAGGTGGCAGGAGGGACAGGTGATGGAAGGGGGCAGGAGGGACAGGTGATGGAAGGGGGCAGGAGGGACAGGTGATGGAAGGGCGCAGGAGGGAAAGGTGATGGAAGGGGGCAGGAGGGACAGGTGATGGAAGGGGGCAGGAGGGACAGGTGATGGAAGGGGGGCAGGAGGGACAGGTGATGGAAGGGGGGCAGGAGGGACAGGTGATGGAAGGGGGCAGGAGGGACAGGTGATGGAAGGGCGCAGGAGGGAAAGGTGATGGAAGGGGGCAGGAGGGAGAGGTGATGTAAGGGGGCAGGAGGGATAGGTGATGGAAGGGGGCAGGAGGGACAGGTGATGGAAGGGGGGCAGGAGGGAGAGGTGATGGAAGGGGGCAGGAGGGTCAGGTGATGGAAGGGGGGCAGGAGGGACAGGTGATGGAAGGGGGCAGGAGGGACAGGTGATGGAAGGGCGCAGGAGGGAAAGGTGATGGAAGGGCGCAGGAGGGAGAGGTGATGGAAGGGCGCAGGAGGGAAAGGTGATGGAAGGGCGCAGGAGGGAAAGGTGATGGAAGGGCGCAGGAGGGACAGGTGATGGAAGGGGGCAGGAGGGACAGGTGATGGGAGGGGACAGGAGGGAAAGGTGATGGAAGGGGGCAGGAGGGAGAGGTGATGGAAGGGGGCGCAGGAGGGAGCGGTGCTGGCAGGGGGCGCAGGAGGGAGAGTTGATGGAAGGGCGCAGGGGACACTTCTCCCCACCTCCTCCCCTCCTCCCACCTCACTTCCTCCCCTCAACCCCTGTATCAGACAGAGAGGTGGAGGACGTTGGGAAAGGGCTATCCTCCTCACCTCAACCCCCACTCCCTCCCCACCTTCTCCCCAAACTTTTCCTCAACTTCCCCAACCCACATACATGACCAGGGCACAGTAACATGGCCGCACCCACCCCCAACTTCCTCCCCAACCCCCTCATCTACTCTCCTCCCCTATCCCCAACCTCATCCCTACCCCCCAGCCTCACTCCCAGCCCTTTCCCCACAGCAAGATGGCCGTCAACTACTCTCTGTGGGCCGTCTGGGTAGGGATGGGTGTGGAAAGTGTGCGAAGCAGAAGGACAGGCCGCAGGTGAAGAAGGCGATTAAGAGTATGCCCCCCATTCGTGTCGTTGGTGACAGTATGATGAAGAATGTCAAGAGTCAGTTGGGGTGGAAGGCCGAGGGGAGTGGTGTGGAGAGCTTGAGTGGTGCCAGGATTGGAAAAGTGAGGAGGAAGGTTGAGGAGAAGGCAGGAGAGTTTAAGGATGGCCTCTTGAGCATTCAGGGTGGTGGGAATGATTTGGAGAATGTTGGCACGGAAGACACGGTAAGAGAGGTGGTAGAGGCAGTGAAGGCAGTGGAGGGTAAGAATGTGAGTGTGGCAGTGGTTGGGGTTATGAGGCACCCTAGAGAAGGAGAGAGGTATGAGAGGGTGAGGCAGAGGACGAACGTTAGACTCTAAGAGGCACTGCTACAGTTGAAGGTGGAGAGGCTGAGGGGTAAGAAAGGGAATGTTAGGTTTGTAGATCTGGATGGTGTGCTACGGGAAGGGCTGGACTTCAACGTAGATGGGGTCCACCTGAACCAGTCAGGACACGAGAGGATGGGCAGGAGGCTGAGGGAGTGGAGGAATGCTAGGTCCGTCCAGTGTGTGAATGCTTGAGGCGCTAGAGAGCAAGGAAAAGAACATTGATTGTATAAATGTCATCCAGTAAGCTGGAGGACATGAGTAAAGAGCTGGATGAGTGGAAGTTTGATCTAGTTGGTGTGACTGAGACTCAGTTAAGAGATGACGTGCGTGTGGATGGGGAAGTGTTTGCTATGATTGGGAAAGGCAGAAAGAAGCAGAATACACGGGGAGGAGGCGTAGCCCTACTCCACAGGAAAAGTAAGGGTTTCAGAGTAGAAGAAGTAAATGTAGGGACGAGTGCGGACAGTGAAGATGTGCTAGCAGTGAAAGCGGAGTATGTCAATGCCAAGGGTAAGTCTGAGAGGTTGATAGTGATTGTGGTGTACATGACGGTGGAAGGTGAGGGAGCCGTGAGGGAGAACAGAGGGCTGACCATCAGGACCCACTGGGGAAGAGCAGCGGCAACCATCAGGCCCCACCGGAAAAAAGCCTACCGGCGCTATAGGCCGCGACGTAAAAAAAAAAAAAAAAAAAAATGGCGTGGTGAGGAAAGTTGCAAGGGAGTATGCTGGAGAGAAAGTTATGGTCATGGGAGATATGAATGCACATGTGGGTGTGTTTGGGGAGAGAATGAACCGGAATGGGGAAATGCTGGATGAGTTTGTGGATGAAATGCATCTGGAAAACCTGAATGTGACGACGGCTGAGGGACGTGTGACGTGGAGTGCGAGGGATCAGGAGTCTGCTATTGATTATGCGTTAGTGAATGGGAGAATGCGTGAGTGTGTGTCTCGTATGTGGATAGATGAGGACGGGATGATTGATGTGGTGTCTGATCACAATATGCTGGTGGTGGAATGTGACCTGTATGCTAGGAATGAAAGTGAAGTGAAGAGGGAAAGAAAGAAATGGAGTTTGAGGGATATTAGATGGGAAGATTTCCAGGTAGACCTGAGGGAATTAGACTGGATGGATGGAAGTGTGCATGGCGTGGATGGAGCCAATAGTGAGTTTCTAGGGAATGTAAGGAGAGCCGCAACTCGACGGATTGGGTACCTGAGTACGAATGGAAGGAAGAAAGAGTGCATGCAAGCCGTGGTGGAATGGGGAGATCAGGGATGCTAGGAAGGAGCGAAAGAGGTTGAATAAGGTTTGTAGGAGACTGAGGAAAGAGTGACATGAAAGTACTAAGGCAGAGAATGAATATCAGTACATGGTCAGAGTATGTAAGGCAACAGAAGGTCGCTAAACGGAAGATTAGGGAGGCCAAGGTCAGGTGTGAGAGGAGTGTGATTGAGGCTCTGAAAGAAAATGGCCTAGAAGGTGGGCATGAATGGTATAGATTCTTGAGGGGTGAGAGTGTGACTGATAGTGAAAACGTGGAGTGCCTGAAAGTAAATGGTCAGGAAATCAGGGACACAGGTAGAATGAAAGAGTGTATAAAAGGTTTCTGGGAAGAGATTGGAGGGGTGGGTGAAGTTTTGAGGTGAGAGAGGGATGTGTAACGCTTGAGAGGAAGGATGCGGATGAGCTGAATGAGATAATTAGCAGAGAGGAAGCCCAGGTATTTTTGAAGAAGCAGAAGAATTGCAAGGCAGCAGGGCTGGATGAGATCCCGTATGAATTGTATAAGAATGGAGGTGAGGTGGTGACAGACAGGATGACTGAGCTGTTCAACTGTGTATGGGAGAATGAGAGAGTGGCTCGGGAATGGAACGAATGCAGAGTGACACTGATACACAAGGGAGGACATAAGAGTAAGAAAGAGCTGAAGGGCAAGGGCCCATAGCCCTGGCGAATACGGTTGGAAAGATTTTCAGTGGTGTGTTGAATGAAAGGCTGAGTAAGTGTATTGAAAGGGAGAGAGTGCTGGGTGAGGAGCAGAATGGTTTTCGCACAGACAGGAGGGCAGAGGACAATATGTATGTGGTGAATGAAATGATAGAGAGGAAAAAGAGGAATGGAAGTCCGTTGTATCTTGGGTTTCTTGATATTGAGAAAGCGTATGATAAAGTAAATAGGGAGGTGATGTGCAAGGTATTGGAGAAAGTAGGTTTGAGTGATAAGATAGTGCGAATCATTAGGAGCATGTATGTGGACAAGAGAGCCAGGTATAGGTTAAGGGCATTGGAGACAGAGTGGGTGAGGAGTGAAAGAGGTGTTAGGCAGGGCTGCATCCTGTCTCCAACTTTCTTCAGTCTGTATACTGAGGAGTCGGCAGCCAGGATGAGGAGAAAGAATGCAGGAGTAAAAGTGGGAGAAGACAGGGTAAGTGTGCTTCTGTATGCAGATGACGTGGTAGTCATGAGTGAGTCAGCGGAGGAACTGCAGGAACTATTATATGTGGTGAATGAGTATGGGAGATATATTGGAGTAAAATATAGTAGTAAGAAAAGTCAGATAATGGTTGTGAATGGGGCAGAAGATGAGAGAAATAGGACCTGGAGGCTAGGAGACACAGAGCTAGGGCAAACAGATGCATACAAGTACCTGGGTGTATGGATGAGTCCGAGCGGATGTGAAAAAACAAAAGAATGAGAAGATTAGCCTAGTTATTCAATGGGTGGGCCGTCTGGGAAGTGCGGCAAGAATGAGAGCATGTAAGTATGATGTGCTGAGAGAGGTGTGGAAGAGTGCAGCAGTGCCGAGTGTGATGTATGGGATGGAGGTGATTACATGGAGTGAGATGAAAATGGATAAATTGGAAGTAGGGCAAAATAGGATCGGTAGGCTAGCTTTGAATGCACCAAGGTATGCTGCGGTGGAAGCTTTGAGGGGTGATATGGGGTGGAGTACCTTTAGGGAAAGATTTAGGAAGGCTACCCTTATAAGGTACAGTCGGGCTGGGCAGGAGGGAAATTCCCACTTCCTCAGCCTTTACCTTCAAGTTCGCTCTCAGCCAGTCACCGCGGCCCCCCACCCCACCCCCCCGCATCTCACCCTTCCCTTCCTACACATCCCAGGAGACAAGAGGATCAGTGTGGCAGGAAGGGGAGGTCCTTTCTTTCTGTCTATATATTTTCCTTCATGCTCATTATTTCTGTCTTTCTTTCTCCTTCTTTTTCTTCCTCTTTCTTTTTTCTTTCTCTTTTTCTCTTAATCTTTCTCTCTTTCTTTTTCTCATCCCTTCTGTCTCTTTCTGTCTATATATTATTCATTAAAATTCTTTCTTTCTCATTTTCTTTCTCCTTTCTTTCGTTCTTTCTCTCATTATTTTCTTCTCTTTCTTTCTTTCTATATTTTTTCTTTTTCTTTCTTCCTTTGTCTCCAGTTCTTTATAACTTTCTTTCTTTCTCTTTCTTTGTTTCTCTAACTCTCTTTCTTTCTTTTTCTTTCTTCTCTCTCTCTTTATCCTCTTTCTTTCATCCTTTTCTTTCTTTTTTTCTTTCTCTGTCCCGTTATCTTAATTTTCTTATTTGTCTTTCATTCTTTCTCTTCTTTTACTTTCGCTCCTTTTACTTTCTCTTGATTTCTCTTTTTTTTTCTCTTCCTGTCTTTCTTAATCTTTTTTCTTTTCTCTTTCTTTCTTTTTCATTCTATCTGTTCATCTCTTTCTTCCTCTATTTCTGTTTTTTCTCTTCCTGTCTCTGTTTCTTTCTTTCTGTCTATATATTTTTCATTCTAATTCTTTCTTTCTCATTTTTTTTCTCTCTCTTTTTTTTCTTTAAAACCTCCTTTCTTTTTCTCTTTTCTATCTTTCCTTCTTGCCCCCACCATGCAAAGGACATAGCTAAACTAGAAGGTGTTCAGCGTCGGGCAACAAAAATGATCCCTTCCTTGCGCAACAAATCCTACGAAGAAAGGCTTTCCACCCTTAACATGTTCTCTCTTGAGAAACGTCGCCTCCGAGGAAAACTGATCGAATGTTTTAAAATACTTAATGGTTTCACAAATGTAGACAGATCAACATTGTTTATGATCGATGACACTTTGCGAACGAGGAACAATGGCGTAAAACTCAAATATAGCAAGTAAATTCAGACTGCACCAAATTTTTCTTCACCAACGTAATAGTGTTAGAATGGAATAAGCTCCCACCATCAGTGGTCCGGTGTAACACGATTGACTCCTTCAAAAAACAAGCTCGACCGTCACTTCCTTCAACTTAATATAACTAGAGGTTAAATGCAATGTTTTGGAGCCATCTGATTAATGTAGAATCACTTAGGTTTAAGGACAGACCACCTAGTCTGGACCATTAGGTCTGTGTGGTCTGATTTTCAATGTAAATCTTCCTCTCTTTCTTTTCCTCTTCCAGTTTGTCTCTTTCTGTCAACATCTTTTTCATTCTAATTATTTCTTTCTCATTTTCTTTCTCTCTTCTTTCTTTCGTTTTTTCTCTCATTATTTCTTTCTTTCTCTTTCTCTATATTTTTTTCTCTTTTTTCTCTCTCTCTCTCTCTCTCTCTCTCTCTCTCTCTCTCTGTATTTCTTTATTGCACTTTATTTATCTTTTTCTTTCTTTGTTTCTCTATCTTTCTCTTTCTTATTATGTTACTGATTGTAGAAAGGAAATAAGTGAGAGGCACAGGAAAAAAATATGGTAAAATGAGGTTTCAGTAAGAATTGAAACAAACAAATTGGAGATTACTACTTTTATTAGTAGTGTGAAATGAGGTCAAGGCAGGGGAAAAGTGGGCGGGGGTGCGAACGATCATTAGGCGGGAAGATGGGAGGGGAGGAGGAGGAGGGGGGAAAAGATGGAGGGGCCAAATATGGAGGGATGGAGGAGGAGGGAGGGAAAAGATGGGAGGAAACTGAAAGGAAGGGAAGGAAAGATGTGTGTGTGTGTGTGTGTGTGTGTGTGTGTGTGTGTGTGTGTGTGTGTGTGTGTGTGTGTGTGACAAAGATAGAAACAGAGAGAGAGAGAGAGAGAGAGAGAGAGAGAGAGAGAGAGAGAGAGAGAGAGAGAGAGAGAGAGAGAGAGAGAGAGAGAGAGAGAGAGAGAGAGAGAGAGAGAGAGAGAGAGAGAGAGAGAGTGTGTCACCTGTCCTCAGGGGCTGACCTCACATCTTTGACCTCACATCCTCATCAGAATACATTTTGGTGCCGTTAAGACGGGGACGAGGAGGGGCGGGGAAGGCAGGTACGCGGGGAGTGAAGTGGCTATGGACGAAGAATTAGTAAAAAAATGAAAAGATTAGAAAAGCAGAGAGCCCAGCTCAGCCGTCCGAGTGACAACGGCCCTGACTATACTTTCCTGACATCCCTTTTTAACATCCTATTTCTCCTTCTCTCTTTTCTTCGTCTCCTCTTTTAACAGCCGCCTCACCGTTCCTTCTCCCTCCCTTCCCTCTTTCCTTCCCTCCCTATTCTCCTTCTCCTCGTGTACTCCCTTGGTACTTTCTTTCCATCCCTTCATATCTTCCTAATCAACCTTCTCTCCTCTCCTCATCTTCTTTCTTGTGTACTTTCCTTTCTTCTTCATTCCTTTCTCCTCCTCGTCCTTCCTCAAGTGTTATAACAGGCGGCCTTAAGGAGTGTAGTTCAGTTTTAAGTGGACGAGGAGGAGGAGGAGCAGGAGGAGGAGCAGGAGGAGCAGGAGGAGGAGCAGGAGGAGAATAAAAAAGGGGAAAAATTAAACAAAATTAGGAACTAGAAATAGTATAACGGAAAAAAGGAAGGATAGCGAGGCGGAAGAGGAGGGAGTAAGGAGGGAGAGGAGGGCGGTATATTGGAAGGATGCTAGGATGGGAAGGAGGGAAGGGAATAAGAAGGATATGAAGGGAGAGGAGGGCTGTATATTGGAAGGATGCTAGGATGGGAAACATGGAAACATGGAAACATGGAAACGCAGGCAACAGAAAGGCTATTGGCTCATTACGAGGTTGCCCGCTTTGGTGATTTAATCTGCTCGACAGCCTGGGGCCTGGGGAGCAGATGAAAGCACCTAGACATTGAGGAGCAGATGAAAGCACCTCGATATTGAGGAGCAGATGAAAGCAACTCAATATTCAGTTTACTCCCGACGCAGCTAAGTGACGGTCGATTCTATATTTGAAGGAGTTGATAGTATTCGCATTTACTACTTCTGAAGGAAGATTGTTCCAGTGACGGATGACTCGGTTTGAAAAGAAACTCCTTCCGATGTCTGTGTTACATCGACTAGACTAAATGGGTAAACCGTTATTTCTAGTTCTTAGGTTGGTTTGCAGTTCAAAGAAATTGGAGTAATCGACGTTATTGAATTTTTTCAGATAATTGAAGACTTGAATCATATCTCCTCGTAGGCGTCTTTTCTCTAATGTAAAGAGATTGAGTCGCTTGAGTCGTTCCTCGTACGGTTGAGCCCTTAAGGTTGGTATCATTTTCGTGGCGCGTCGTTGAATCCTTTCCAGTAAATCAATGTCCTTTCTGTAATTAGGAGACCAGAACTGTACTGCATACTCGAGGTGCGGTCTTACCATGGAATTATACAAGGATAGCATCACGTCTGGCGTTTTACACTCGAAGTTCCTCGCTATGAACCCGAGCATAGTGTTGGGTTTGTTGTATGCTTTTTTACAGTGATTCACGTGTTTCAGGTCACTGCTGATAGTGACTCCAAGATCCTTTTCCTCCTGCATCGCTTGCAGAGGTCTCCCATTCATGATGTATGTGTGGTTACTATTTCTGGACCCAATGTGCATGACTTTGCATTTGTCAACATTAAAGGACATTTGCCATTTTTCCGACCATTCGATAATGTGATTGAGGTCTTTCTGAATGATTTCGCAGTCGGTCTTTGTGAGGGCCTTTCCCCCCACCTTAGTGTCATCAGCAAATCTCGATATTGTGGATTTCAGTCCTGATTCGAGGTCGTTGATATATATGATGAAGAGAATGGGTCCCAGCACTGACCCTTGAGGCACTCCACTAGTGACTGGAAGCCAATCGGAAGGCTGTCCGTTTAGTAGTACTCGTTGTTTTCTGTCGGTGAGCCAATCTCTTATCCACGCGATCAGATTGGCTCCAATGCCCGCCGAGTGCAGTTTCTTAAGGAGTCGCTCGTGCGGTACCTTGTCGAAGGCTTTCTGAAAGTCCAGGTATATAACATCACTGGGGATGTGGGCATCCCAGTTCTTATATATACCTTGGAAGAAGTCTAATAAATTCGTTAGGCAGGAGCGCTTGTTTCTGAAGCCATGCTGGGTGTCGGAGATTACATTATTGTCTTCTAGAAACTTAACAAGTTTGTCTCTAATAATCTTTTCGAGTATTTTTCCTGCCACCGATGTCAAACTTATGGGCCTGTAGTTTAATGCAACGCTTTTGTCTCCTTTTTTGAAAATTGGTGTTACGTTCGCCATCTTCCAGTCTTCCGGGACCTTTTTCAATTGAACAGACTGGTTGAATATGTTAGTGAGTGGCTGAAGTATTTGTTGTTTAAGCTCTTTTAATAACCGCGGGGACAAACCGTCAGGTCCTGTTGACTTGTTCGTGTCGAGTTTATCCAAATACTCTTTCACTTCTTGGTCGCATATTGAGTCAATTTTCAGGGGCGTGATTCCCCTCGGCAGGTCAAGGTTCTCGGGCATGGTTTCGATGTTCTCGACTGTGAATACGGATGCGAAGTTACTGTTGAGGATTCTGGCCATCTGTTTACTGTCCTGAGTTGCAGCTCCAGTCTCGTCTGTCAGGGGACCAATATTGGATTTTACTTTCTTTTTCGATCTGATGTATGTGAAAAAATTTTTTGAGTTTGTCTTGATGTCACGCGCTATTTGTTTTTCGTAGTTGCGTTTACTACTCCGAATAAGGGTGCGACAAGCTCTGAGGCTGTTGTGGTACTGGGTACGGGCTTCGGCCGTGTCATTCTCTTTCATTAGGTTATAATTCCTTTTTTTTAAGTTTACCGCCCTTTTTATTTCTCTGGTCATCCACGGTGGATCTACGGCACCATTTACTCGCCTGGGCTTCGTCGGCACTGTAGCCTTTTCTATTCCCAAAAGCTTATCTTTGAAGTTGTTCCACACGTTGTCGATTGTATTGTCGGTTAGGTGAAGTTTGTCCCAGGTCGCAGAGGGAAGCAGCTCACGGGCTAGGTTGAAATTTGCTTTTTTGTAGTCTGGTATCACTGACGGATTGTCTTCGAGTTTGTGACTTATGTTGGCATTGAAACGGATTAAGTGGTGATCGCAACCGTTAATTTTTTCACCAACTTCACAGTCGCGAATGAGGTCGGGGTCGCTTACTAATACCAGATCCAGCAGATTGTTTTCTCTTGTTGGTTGAGTTACAACTTGAGTGAGGAACGAATCCTCCACCATTTCTATAAGCCTGTTACCCTCTTGATCTCCAGTCAATTGTCCCCAGTCAATGTTAGGGCAATTAAAGTCCCCAATTATTATTGCTTGTTTACTTTGTGTTAAAGAGTGAACCTCTTCGTACAGGGCAGTGTCATCGGCTGCTTGTTGTTTTGGAAGCCTGTATACGGTCGCAAGTGTTAGTTTCTTATTATTCGCAGTTATTTCCACATAGACGGAGTCGTAATTCTCTGCGTCCTGTTTGTCTATTTTTATGGCAGGGAGCGTACTTTTTACGTAGCAAATTACTCCTCCTCCTTTCTTGTGCATTCGATTTTTTTGGAAGCTTTCGTACCCGGGAAATGACAGTTCAGATACTAGATGTGCAGAGTTGGCCCAAATCTCTGTGATGGCTACCACATCTGGTTTCTCAGTTGCAATATACGCCCTAATTTCGTCCTTTTTGGGTAATAGACTGCGTGCATTTGTGTACAAAATGGAAATGTGACTATTGGTTTGGCCGCGTCGTGTTGAATGAGTTCGCTTGTCGGAGGCGTCGTTGGTTACAGAGTTTCTTGCAAGCCGCATCGACGCTACGGTGCGGTTGATCAAGGGTTGCCTTTGCCTTGCCCTCGCTTCCAGTTTTTTGAATAGCTTTTCGAGAAGCTTTCAACTGCATCGTTCTGGAGCCTTCCTAGCCGCGCCGAACCAAACTCGTTCAAGTGGAGTCCGTCCTCCCAAAACAAATCTGGGCGCTGGTTGAAGTGATGCCATGCGTTCGTGAACCCTACGCCTTCATCGTTACATAACTGCTTTAGACTAGTGTTGACG
Organism: Eriocheir sinensis; assembly: GCF_024679095.1. NCBI lineage: Eukaryota > Metazoa > Arthropoda > Malacostraca > Decapoda > Varunidae > Eriocheir > Eriocheir sinensis. The sequence goes on from NW_026112241.1 coordinate 56,748, forward strand.
CCGTACGCTTTACTGTTGTTGTATCCGGCGAACGTATTGACTCTCGGTAGAATTCCAGAGACGATGATGTGAGGGGACTAGGTCTTGTATTTCCGAATGACTTGACGGTATTTTGCTAACATGTCCTGAATTTGAATTGACTGAAGGTCGTTGGTTCCCGCATGGATCAGATACACTGTGTCGTCCTTCGCATTTACTGAAACTGCATCGACAGCTGATTCAATATCGTCTAGTTTGGCTCCGGGGATACAGAAACGCTGCCGTGTCAACGTATTCCGACCACAAAACTCCGTAAGTTGGCCTCTCACCACACTGTCTCCAACTAAATTGACTCTATTCTCTGGGTGGGAGTGGATGAGGTAGCAAGGGAGGTGGATGGGATAGAAGGAATGGTAGGGGTGGCGGCGGGTTCAGGCGTTGCAGAGGAGTGGGGTGGTTGAGGCGAGGCAGAGGAGATCGTGTTGGAGGTGGAAGGGGAAGATGGAGTGGTGATGAGGATAGGGGAGGAGTCAAGGGTGGTGGAGGGAGAAGAGGGAGTGGGAGTGGATGAGGTAGCAAGGGAGGTGGATGGGGCGGAAGGAATAGTAAGGATGGAGGCGGGTTCAGGCGAGGCAGAGGAGGAGGAGGAGGTATGTAATTGGGTCAGAACGTCAGAATATGAGTTTGAGGAGGAGGAAGCTGGAGTAGGAAGGGCGGGGAAAGAAGAAGAAGAAGAAGAAGAAGGAGGAGTAGGGAGTTGAGGGAAGGACATCATGGTGTCCCAGAGCAACGCATTGGAGCGTTGTAGATCCTCGTTGGTTGTTTGTAGTGCCTGAATACGTAAGTCTAAGACACAGTACCTACACATCGAGTCGCTGGTTTGGTAGTGAATCGCAGCATATTTCTTTGAACAATTACAGCAATTGAAATAGTTGGACGGCATGATTACTTCTTTTTTTATTTACTGTTGCAAGACGATATAACTGTGTGCTTTACAGTTAAGATGAATTTTGTATCCGCGTGGACTAAGGTGAACACCTGGAGGGAGGCGGCTTTAAATCGGTCGAGTCACGCGGGAGAGTTTGAGGTGTGGCGTCTATGAGGGCCCACACGTGTTTTCCCTCCGGGATTAAAATTCTCTGGGGGATTAAACTTTTCCTCCTTTTCAAAACAGGTGTGCTGGTATACGGGTCAAGCTTTGTACTTCTACGTTAGTGACAGATTTTCTACGTTAGTTAGACACAAGAAGCTCACTGTCTTTCACTGGGTGCTGTGTTAGGTCGTGTAGTTGTAATCCTACTGAGGAAAGACAGGAAACACAAAAAAGTCGATATATAACTTAACCGCTCAGCTCAGCAGGGAAGTCCTCTCACTGTAAGGTAATCCTCGCAACACTTCAAACACTAGTTAGACGCGTCACAGCACTGAGTTAGACGTTAATTAATTAGGTTGAGTGGTGCTAAATAAGACATGTAAACAAGCACAGTTAGTCGTTCGATTTATGAGAAGGCGTACGGTCCTATTTAAGTAACGGTTAATTAAAAACGTGGATGAACGGATTTCAAAAGTTGTGACGTTAAAATGTAACACACGGAGTCGATTCACACACAAAATAACAAGTGTCGTTTCACCAGACGAGGTGAAAAGCAAGGTTAAGGTTTGATGCCGCAGCAGCAGCAAGGTCAACGTCCGTCCCTTTGAGGAGGTCAGGCGAGACTGAAGGGAATAAGGATATGAAGGGAGAGGATTGCGGTATATTGGAAGGATGCTAGGATGGGAGAGAGGGAAGGGAATAAGAAGGATATGAAGGGAGAGGAGGGCGGTATATTGGAAGGATGCTAGGATGGGAGAGAGGGAAGGGAATAAGAAGGATATGAAGGGAGGGGAGGGCGGTATATTGGAAGAATGCTAGGATGGGAGAGAGGGAAGGGAATAAGAAGGATATGAAGGGAGAGGAGGGCGGTATATTGGAAGAATGCTAGGATGGGAAGGAGGGAAGGGAATAAGAAGGATATGAAGGGAGAGGAGGGCGGTATATTGGAAGGAGGCTAGGATGGGAGAGAGGGAAGGGAATAAGAAGGATATGAAGGGAGAGGAGGGCGGTATATTGGAAGGATGCTAGGATGGGAAGGAGGGAAGGGAATAAGAAGGATATGAAGGGAGAGGAGGGCGGTATATTGGAAGGATGCTAGGATGGGAAGGAGGGAAGGGAATAAGAAGGCTATGATAGGAGAGAAGGGCGGTATATATCCCTCTTTACAGGGAGTTAACGCCACGTGCGAGTCCCTGCTCACCTGGGGCCCCTGTGAGTGTCCTGAGGTGACGCGGGTTGGCGGAGGTGAAGGGCAACGCCCCCCCAGTGTAACGCGTCTGTCATCCTTTGATCTATTGGACGCCTCTTTTCATCTGTCTTTACGCATCCTTTCTATCTATTTCTTGCATTCTTTTTATCTGTTTTCCGCATTCCTCGTATCTATTTCCGTTTATCATTCCTACGCTCCCAGATCCTTCTTTTATCCTCCTTGAGTCACTCGCTTCCACCTCCCCGCCGCTTCCCTTCACCTCACGTCAAATCCACAAACACTTTCTTAGGCATTCACATTCTCCCGTAAAACAATCCATGCAACTCTCTTTTAAATCATCCTAACACAGCCACAGACTCCTTTAACGTTCCCAGATCCTTCTCACTGCCTCCCCGAGACGCTTCCACGTCCCCGCCGCTCCACTTCACCTCACGTCAGGGCGGTATTCTCAGACGCCTCCACCTCGCACATAAACTATTTCCAAAGGTCAAAATGAAGATTAATCGGACTTTCATGAGGATTTTTCACATTCATGGTACAGAAGAAGAGTTAAACAACCACCAGGACCATTAAACTACCCCTGAAAATGCCCGAAACGCCTGCAAAAGCCTTGTAAAATATGTTTAATTGGGCGCCGAAAGGGTTGAGAATACGGGTCTCACTCTCCTCAAACCGAAAGAGGAGACGAGCAAAGCAATAACTCTCCGCCGCCTTCCGTTCCCCCGATCTGCCTCGACTCGCCGCGACTACACTTCCGCCAGACGTCGCAAATTGAGTGTTTGGGCATGACGGCGAGATTTGAAGGCACGGGGGTGAAGGTGAAAGGGAGGACGAAGAAGAGGAAGAGGCAGAGGAGGAGGAGGAGGAGGGAACATGGACTGGCAGGCAGCAGAAAGCCTGGGAGGAGGAGGAGGAGGAGGAGGAGGAGGTGGTGGAGGGGGGAGGAGTAGATGGAGGAGGGGAGGAGGAGGCGCTGGTGAAAACACTGTCACTCTCCTACAACACCTCTGCCAACAGGTTCTTCCATGACCACATCGAGGAGGCGGGGTGAAGAACTTCCTACGCACGCACGCACACACACACACACACACACACACACACACACACACACACACACACACACACACACACACACACACCTGTAGCATTCACCTGAACGGACAGAAAACGTGTTGTAGTAGATGCAAAGAAAAACTCCCGACAGACATTCCATTGCAAACTCACTCGATCGACGAAAAAGCAACACTAATAATACCAATAATAATAATAATAACAGTAATAATAATAATAATAATAATAATAATAATAATAATAATAATAATAATAATAATTATAATAATGATAATAATAATAATAATAATAATAATAATAATAATAATAATAATAATAATAATAATAATAATAATAATAATAATAATAATAATAATAATAATAATAATAATAATAATAATAATAATAAATAATAATAATAATAATAATAATAATAATAATAATAATAATAATAATAATAATAATAATAATAATAATAATAATAATAATAATAATAATAATAATAATAATAATAATAATAATAATAATAATAATAATAATAATAATAATAATAATAATAATAATAATAATAATAATAATAATAATAATAATAATAATGATAATAATAATAATAATAATAATAATAATAATAATAATAATAATAATAATAATAATAATAATAATAATAATAATAATAATAATAATAATAATAATAATAATAATAATAATAATAATAATAATAATAATAATAATAATAATAATAATAATAATAATAGTAATAATAATAGTACCAACAATAAGAATCATAACTCACCTGGTTAAACTTGCAGGTGGTAAGAGGAGGCAGAGGAAGGAACAAGCACACAACAGTAACCAGGATCCTTCAGTCGGAGGGTCAGCAGCAACACATACACCACCGCAGCAACACAACCAGCAACACAGTAACCGCCAAACAAGTGTCCGTGTTCAACTATAAATCACCGGTAACAACACAGCGACCGCCACAACGCTACTATCCTCTCAGCACTCCTCGCCCCTTACCCTTCCCTTATCAAGCTCAGAGGCGCCCTTCACTCTGACACTTGAAGGCTACGAGGAAAGGGGCGGCTCGTAGGGCGGCGCCAGGAATCTGTCAAGAGGAGTGGCAGGAGCCGGGCGACGTACTCCCTCCCCACACGACAGCTAAGCAGACACTGGTCTAAGAGAGAGGCTCAGGGGAAGGCCGAAGGGGCTGGGCGCTAGGCAGGCCATTGCTCTCTCGATTATAAAGTAGGCCTGACAGCTCAAAGTATGAGTCATCCAAGTTAGGCCGAGAGTGTCCTGCGCTCTCCAACTAAAATGTTATATTATTGTGTTTTAATGCATATCTTTTTTTCAGATATATATTTTTTTCTGTGATAAAGATTTTCCAACATTAATATCTTATAAAAATCATCAAATTAGACATACAAAAGAGGAAATAAATAAGATATAGTATAAGGAGAGAGATAAATATTCACACACAAAAAAATATATAAATACATTGACAGTCGTAGCTGGATACTCCTGTTAGTGTGATTTATCACTTTTTCTAAATACCTCTTTTTGACATTCATAACAGTGTCGTTATTTTTACTATTTTTCAACAAGCCGATCCTCCACCCCTGTACTAGACAACTCAATCACCTGCTATCTGGCAACTACGACTGCTACAACCCCGTAATAGTGGAAACTATTAACAAAAGTGGATAGAAAAGCAAAGTCAGGGGAAGAAAAGAACATAAAAACACCTAGGTTCAGGGTGAAATGTATAAGTGTGCACTGTAAAGTGACTAGTGCATGGTGTGAAGTATAAGTGTTGAGGAGGAGGATTTAAGAAGTGCTACAAAGCTTTAAGGGTCAAAAGAAGAAGAACATAAGAACATAAGAACACAGGGAAACTGCAAGAGGCCGAGTGGCCTACACAGGGCAGCTCCAGAATCCCCCCCACAACTTACGATGGGTGAGGTGTAGTTTCAGGGCTTACAGGTAGAGGCTTGATCCTCGTTTACCATCGGTACGGGCGTACGCTCCAGTACCCTGTCTCCTTACTGCACACACACCTCTCTACCACCTGTCATCCTCGTCCATGTAGCTATCCAGTCTACTCTTAAAACAAGCTATCGTCCCTGCACTAGCTATGTGATTGCCGAGTATATTCCATTCCCCCATCAATCTATTACTAGACCAATGCTTGCCTATTTCCCTTCTGTGTTCTATCCTGCTGCCTAATTCTCAGTACCCATTTGAATACATCTATCAGATCTCCCCGCACTCTTCGTCTTTCTAGTGAATGTAAGTTGAGATGTTTCAGCCTATCTTGATATGGGAGGTTCCTCAGCCACTGAATCATCTTGGTCATCCTCCTCTGAACTGATTCTAGCAAACTGATGTTCATTTTGTAGCGTGCATGGGCACCAAAACTGGACAGCATAATCTAAGTGTGGCCTAACTAACGCTAAATAGAGTCTGAGGATGACCTCTGCATTCCTGTTGGTTACCGTCCTGTTAATAAAGCCTAATACCATGTTAGACCTATTCCTCGCACTAATGCATTGCTTCCTTAGTTTTAGGTCAGAGTTCACTAACACTCCCAAATCCCTTTCACACTTTGATCTGCCTATCGCTGTGGAGTCTAAACTACACCCGTGTAATGGGTTGCGTGTTCCTACACTAAGTACGCTACACTTGGTGATGTTAAAATTCATCTGCCATTTTTCTGACCAAGCTGACAGTTTGTTGAGATCCTTCTGCAGTGCTCTAGCATCCTCCCTTGTCCTAATAGTGCGTCCTATTTTGGTGTCGTCTGCAAATTTACCTTTGTCACTAGTTATCCCATTGTCTATGCCACTGATGTAGATAATGAATAAAAGCGGGCCTAAAACTGAACCTTGAGGAACCCCACTGGCAACATTACCCCATTCGGATTTTTTTTATCGTTAATGGTAACCGTCTGTTTTCTGTCGCTAAACCCCGCCTTAATCCAAACAAATACCTTCCCTCTTATTCCATGAGCCCTGACTTTATTTAACAGTCTGGTGATTTACCTTATCGAAGGCCTTACTAAAATCAAGATATAATACATCATAGCTCTGATCATTTTCAGCTGCCTCGTATACTCTATTGTAAAAGAATAAAAGATTAGTGAGGCACGACTTTCCTTTAATAAACCCATGCTGTGGGTCGTGAATTAAATTATGTCTGTCGATATGGTCCCTAATGCTATCAGCTATTATTGACTCATACATTTTACCAATAACTGACGTCAAACTAATTGGCCTATAGTTCTCCATAAAAGATTTGTCTCCCTTCTTAAATATTGGAATAACGTGTGCCTACCTCCATGAAACAGGCACCACCCCTGTGTCTAGTGACTTCCTAAAAACTTCTGTTAACTGCCCACTGATTTGAGTTTTACATTCCTTTAATACCCTGGGGAAAAGTTCATCGGGCCCTGGCGCCTTAGTGACTTTAAGTCTATCTATCAGTCTAATCATGAGCTCCCTACTTATGTTGGTGTCGGTTAATCCTTCTACCTCTTCTCCCTGAGGTATATCATCTAGTCTTTCTTTGGTAAATACAGTTAAGAAATATATATTTAACGCCTCGCTCATTTCCTAATCCCTATCAATCAGTGATTTTCCTGACTTAAGCGGCCCTATCTTATCCCTAACCTTGGTCTTATACAGCTGAAAGAAGCCCTTTGGATTGGTGTTTGTTTCCCTGGCAATTCTAATCTCATAATTACGTTTTGCCATACGTGTGTTCTTCTTTACTGTTCTAGCTAAATCGTTGTAACTATCCCTTAGGTGAGTTTCCCCCTTTTAATTCTAACATATAGTCCTCTTTTCCTTCCTATTTCAGTTTTCAGCCTGTCTGTCATCCATCGCGGGTAATTACCTGTTGACCTGACTTCCCTGTGAGGTATAAACTGTTTCTGTCCTAGTTTAATCTCCCTGACCAGACTATTGTACTCACCCTCCAAGCTACTGACCTGACTAGTGACCTCACCTGAGATTAACGCCCCTCCCTGCTCTGGGTCCTGACCTACTTCTAGCCTGGGAGCAGCAGAAACAGCAGAAAATAAGTCAATCAATGTAAAAAAGCAAATAATATAGTGAAATAGGTAGAGGTCCAGGAAGTTATAAGGCAAACTGTAATGGTATATCTCTGGTAACAATAGCACCAGCAGCAGCAGCAGCAGCAGCAGTAGTAGTAGCAATAGTAGTAGCGTAGGGAGAGGACGTGCTGTGATTAGCTCCTTTATTTTGTGTCATAAGTTAGGTCCTATAACCGATACCGCCTTGGAATGTATACCTTCGTACGCGTGAACGTGCAGTGAACGTAACGAAATATAGTGCAATCTGGTGCCATTGACGATGCAGGTGTTAATTACGAATTACTGCTTTTGAGAGAGGCCGTGTGCTGGCCGGCAGTGTGAGAAACATCGGTGTAACGATAAATATTGGGTCAAGTGGCCCACGTCCCCTCGGTGCTTGTGAGCGACGCTCGACTCTGTGACGGACGGCCGGAAGGTGGAAAATTGGAAGGCAGAGCTGAGGGAAAGAGGGAGGGAAAGAGGGAGAGAGGGGAAAGGAGGGAAAGAGAGTGGAGAAGAGGGGGAGAGAGTGGTAGAGGAGGAGGGGAGGGGGAGTGAGAGTAGAGAGGGGAGAGAGAGAGGGAGAGAGAAGAGAGAGCAAGTTATAGTTTTTCCATGTACATCATCCAATATATTTTCTCAGTATGTCAAATAGATTAAATGTCAGTGATTTATAGGGGAGTGGTGAGTTCTGGCAGGCGTGTCGGGATGGGCGGAGGTGGGTCAGTTTTCAAGACCGAGGGCAAACAGTAACAGCCCCTAACCCCCCCCACCCCCTAACGCTACCCACGCACATCCCCTCACTTCCCGGGTCCCTGCTAACCCCGCCCCGCTGCCCAGTAACTTCCCACCCCCGCCTGAGGTCCATAAAACACAGAGTATCTGACTCGGCGAACTGCTGGTAATGATATCACTACTACTACTACTACTCAACTTTAATGTGTAGGGTCAGGTGCATTAGTAAAATTGTAAAGTGTTGGCGAGGAGCAATGGTAGTGGAAAAATAAACAATCATTCTAATATTACCGTAAAGGTAGAGTAAGCATATGTAAGTGTATGTCTGTGTGTAGGTATATGGGGGGAGACAAGAGTAAAAGTGGGGTCTACTACTATTGCTCTATTCATCACCACAAATAGCAACTAAGATACACTAGCATGCATAATGGCACCGAAATGGAGCCCCCTCAATGTTGCATTTGTTCGTCTCGAAATCAAAACTGTGTTCAATGCTCGTGCGTAAGACGAGGCCAGCCCTGTGTGAACTGTAAGAGAGGTGGAGATTGTCGAAACCCAAACAATCAACGGCAGGATGTGGAAAATGGGGAGCAACCACAAGTGGTGCTGGGTGGACAGGCCAATGAAGGCGCTGGAGATGATCAGGTGGAGGGGGGTGCAGGTGGCGAGAGACAAGGGCAAGGTGACCAGGGTGAGGACGCCTCGCGCGAGCTCCGCTTCTGGCAGAGGTGGACACTGGAGGAGACAGAGGAGTGGGTGCGAGACGCTTACAATCATGTGGTAACGTTTTCTCCCAATAACGTATTTGAGGCCCCGAGATGTAACGCCACCAAAACCTTGATAGAGGAGAAAACCTACCTCGTTAGAGCGTACAACAACTCCACGCAAATCGCCCCCTACGCTTTAAAGATTCTGGCCATACTACCGCACCTCATATGCCAACGGACTCACAAAAAGTCGAACCAATCTGAGGACGTGAAGGCGGTACAAAGAAGAATGGAGCTGTGGAGGAAAGGGGACGTCCGGAAGCTACTTGACGAGGCTAAAACACTGCAGGAGAGACTAGGCAGACGTAATAGTCGCAAGAAGGACAGTAACGACAGGGCTAGAAACTTTGCTGACAAGATGAGACAAGGCAAAGTGGCCATGGCAACTAGATCACTGTCAATAGAAGATGAGGCAGCGGAGTCCTTCCCATGACGGAAGAGACACGCCAGATCCTCAAGGACAAGCATCCAGATGCTAGACCTGCACACCCAGAAATGAAGTTCCTTGGAGACTACACCCCACCGCATCGAGTTGTCTTCGACCATATTAGCGGTGACGTGATCTGGAAGCACGCCCTTCACACGCAGGGAGCGGCTGGACCATCAGGCTTGGATGCCAAGGGGTGGAAACACCTCCTCAGTAAGAACATCTTTGGTAATCCAGCTGTGGATCTTCGCGACGCAATAGCCGCCCTAGCAAGAAAATTGGCGTCAGAGAATTGCCAACACCTCGAGCCTTTGATGGCCTGCCGGCTCATCCCGCTGGATAAAAAACCAGGCTGTCGCCCCATCGGGATAGGGGAGGTGCTCAGGAGGATCATAGGCAAGGCTGTCATGGAGGTGGTGAAGGACGACGTGAGGAAGGCGGTGGGAAACCTCCAAGTGTGTGCGGGTCAGCAGGCTGGATGTGAAGCGGCCATTCACGCTGTCAGGAGAATGTTCGAAGACCCAGAATGCGAGGCGGTGCTGATGGTGGACGCTGCAAATGCGTTCAACAACTTCAATAGGGAGACAGCACTGCACAACATCAAAATCAAGTGCCCTATATTCGCCCAATATATTGAAAATACATACAAGGAACCTGCCAGACTGTTCATCAGCAGTCATAATAACCAACGACTTGGAGACCCGGTGGCCATACAATCTTCAGAAGGCACCACCCAAGGGGACCCAGTGGCCATGGCAATGTTTGCCATGGGAATGATGAAGCTGCAGGACATCATCCGCCATGAAAACACCAACGTCAAACAGGTGGCGTATGCGGATGACCTCACCGGTGTAGGAAAGTCTGCAGACCTCAGGAAATGGTGGGACCTCGTCAATGAACATGGCCCTAAAATAGGGTACCATCCCAACGCCACGAAGTCTGTGGTGATTGTAAAACCAGAGGCATACGATCGGGCCAAAACAGTATTCCAGGGCAGTAACGTGAAACTGTCAGTGACTGGAGAAAGACACCTCGGGGCAGCCATTGGAACAGCTGAATACAGAACCGAATATGTGAAAACGGCTGTAAAGCGCTGGGAGTCCGAACTGCAGAGACTGAGCGAGATCGCCAAAACAGAACCGCAGGCAGCCTACGCAGCATTTACGTACGGTGTCAAGCATAAATGGAACTACCTCATGAGGACAGTTCCTGATGTTGCTCCGTTACTAAAACCTCTGGAAGATGCTATCAGAAACACCTTCATACCGGCGATAGCAAATGGGAGATGTCCCAGTGACCAGGAGAGAAGATTGCTGGAGTTGCCGCCAAGAATGGGTGGGCTCGGCATCACCAACCCGCAAAATCTGGCTGAGTCTGAATTCGGGAACTCAATCCGAATCACAGCCTCCTTGACCGGATATATTACCAATCAAAATGAAAGGGGTGAAGACAACCCTCAAGATATTAGGTCACTAAGGAATGAAATCTCCATAAACAGAGAAGGAAAACAGAGAGACACTCTGAGTGACCTAATGAGAGAACTCCCAGAAGACGCAAGGAGGAGGACAGATATTGCACAGGAAGTGGGCGCTTCAAACTGGCTAACCACACTACCTATCAGGGCAAAAGGCTTCAACTTAAACAAAAAAAGAATTTACTGATGCCCTTGCCCTCAGGTATGGCTGGCCCGTGGATGGGCTCCCAAACATGTGTAACTGTGGCTCACCCTTCAACCAAAATCATGCCATGACATGCAAGAGAGGAAGTTTCGTCTGCATGAGACATGATGAAGTGAGAGACGTAACAGCTCAGATGCTGAAAGAAGTCTGCCACGACGTGACTGTGGAACCCATGCTGCTCCCTCTGCAAGGCGAACACCTCGCCAGACGCACCGCTAATGTTTCGAACGAAGCACGAGTGGATGTTAGCGCCAGAGGGTTTTGGACTCGTGGACAAAGGGCATACTTTGATATAAGGATCTTTGATCCCATGGCCCATTGCCACAGAGACCTGACCCTTGATGCAGCCCACAGAAGAAACGAACAAGAGAAGAACAGAGCATATGAAGAAAGAATACAGAATGTGGACCAGGGCTCCTTCACCCCGGTAGTATTCACGACGGCAGGAGGGATGGGACCAAGGGCGCAGAGCTTCTACGCAAGACTCGCCGAAACACTGGCGGATAAGAAACAACAGCCAAGAAGCAGTGTGGTCGCCTGGATGAGATGCAGGCTGTCCTTCTCCCTCCTGAGGTCAGCCTTGGTCTGCCTGAGAGGAACCAGGTCACCTGCACCCAAAACCACCCGCATTGCTGACCTGGACTTTGAGGCGACGGTGGTTGGTAGTCGTATCAACCACAAGCTCTGTTAGCTTAAAAATAAAATGTTTAGTAAAGTTTGTAATATTAAATAAAGTTGGTTGTCGGCCACAATCATTGGCGGGGTGGGGCCAATGAATTGCTTTGTGAAAGGATATGAGAAAATATACCGCTCACAACGCAACTCTAATAGATGGAGGCCCGTAGTAGTAGTAGTAAAAAAAAAAAAAAAAGTAGTAGCAGTAGTAGTAGTAGTAGTAGTAGTAGTAGTAGTCTTATAAGTAAAAAGAATGGTGAGCCTGCTTCCTAGGATATACAAAGTGTGTTAGCGTACCTGTCAGTGCCTCTGAAGGAAGATATTTGTTTGACATGTGTCCGAGTTGTCACTGAGCCTGTCCAGCACGGCCTTGACAGGAGCGTGGACGGACCTGGAATATGACAGGTAATGTATAGGTCTATCTCTCAGACACACACACACACACACACACACACACACACACACACACACACGCGCGCGACAAAATATGAGAGTGGAATGGTATATGGCAGATGGAGTTCAACCTTGGGAAATGTAAAAAAAATAGAGTTTGGTAGGAGTGGTAGAAGATGTGAATATAATTATAAGATGGGAAGTGAGATAATATGCAGAGGAATGGAAGAAAAAGATTTGGGAATCACTATCTCAGAGAACATGTCACCGGACAAACAGATCAACAGGATAACGGGACAAACTATGAATTTGCTGACGAACATAAGGACGGCATTTGTGTATTTGGACGAGGAGATGATGAAGAAAATAATAGTTACAATGATAAGGCCAAGGTTGGAGTATGCAGCAGTGGTCTGGTCTCCTCACGAAAAGAAGAACATAAGAAAGCTGGAAAGAGTACAGAGAGTAGCAACTAAGATGGTACCGGAATTTAGGGATCGGACTTACGAGGGGAGACTCAATGGCATGGGGCTCACAACCCTGGAGATAAGAAGAGAAAGAGGAGACCTGATAGCGGTGTACAGGGTGGCCAGCTGGGTGGAAAATCTGGACAGAGAGGACCTGGGTGTGTGGAGCGAGAGAGAAACGAGAGGCCATGGAAAGAAGTTGAGGGCGACCACGTGTATGCGAGATGTGAAAAAGTTTAGCTTCCCAAACAGAAGCATTGAGCTGTGGAATGGACTGGAGGAGGTGGTGGTTTGTACAAGAAACATTCATGATTTTAAGGAAAAGTTGGACAAGAGAGGATATGGAGACGGGACAGCGCGAGCGTAGCTCTTTTCCCGTATGTCACAACTAGGTAAATACAACTAGGTAAATACACACACACACACACACACACACACACACACACACACACACACACACACACACACATATACAGACACACACTCACACAGAATATTACACGATTGACAAAAAAATTCCAAAGATGCAAATTAAGTAGTTAATACACACACACACACACACACACACACACACACACACACACACACACACACACACACACACACACACACACATCTAACTGGAATTACAGGACTACCTACAGGAAAAAAGAGCCCAAGATTGTATGCTTAACAGAAACAAAACTGAATGATGTCCTCCAAATAGTGTTTGATAACAACTACAATGTATAGAGGAAAGATAGAAACGGCAAAGGTGGTGGAGGAGTGATGATAATGACGAGGAAGGAGGTATTAGTGAATCAGTAGTATATGGAGAAGGAAAGGCGGAAATAGTGAGTGTAAATCTGTAGAACAAAAACAGAGAAAGGATGATGATTATAGCAACTTATGTACCACCAAGAACTAACTCATGGAGTAAATAAGAATATGAGACCATGATTGAAGATACCATTCAGAGTTTAAGTAGACTACTCAAGGCAAACAAAAAGAGTCCTATTAGTTGGTAATTTTAATTGTAAGGAAGTAAATTGGGAGATGTTTGAAAGTGGAAGTAGTGAAACGGCATGGGGGAAAGGTTTTTAAGATTGACGATGGAAAACTTGATGACGCAGTGGGTGAAGGAAAACACAAGATATGGAAGTGAAGACGAACTGGCAAGACTGGACCTGGTGTTAACAGAGGGAATACTCTTGACGAATGAATTAAGGTATGGATGCCCCATGGGTAAGAGTGACCACGTGATCATAGAGATGGAAACAGAAGAGGAAGGAAGTGAAGAGGATGAATCATATAAGAGAAACAGGTTAAACTACAGGAAGGCAGACGCGGAAAATCTCAGGAAATACTATGGAGAGCTGGACTGGGATGAGTTAACCCGTGGGCGTCGGCTATGGGAAAGCCGAGAAGTGGCCGAGAAACGGCAACCTTACACTGCATTTTGAGACTATGAAAAGAGCATGGAACGTATATCAGAGTACTCCTCTCATAACCATAAAGCAGTTAAAAATATTTACTTATACTCAAACTCCATTCTTTTTGGGTAGTGTTTGCTACAAAATAAACAGTCTCGTGACACGTGGCATCTAGCCGAGAGTCGCTTCTTGTCTACTTTAGAGAACTGGACAAGTGATTACTGTATGGATAGCTAATTCAGTCTGCCATGACCTTACAACACCACCAAAGACAAATAAGCCCACCTCAAGATCAATTAACCACCACAATGACCCAGTTCATGCATGGTGGGTTGCTATATGCCGCCACCGCCCACAATTAGCTCGAATTAGTCGTTTTGAGTGGAGCCCAAAACTGGGTCCGCCGTTTCAGCGGACCGACTCGCGGGAGCCCCAAAAATGGGTCCACCGACGCTGCCGGGTTAAAGAGAACAAGTGAAGTACAAGAAAAGTATGGTATTTTCATGGAGGCATATAAATCAGGAGTTATGAAATTTGTACCAGAATACAAACCTAAAGAAAAAGGAAAAAAGGACTGGTTTACTGCAAAATGTGCTGAGGCAAAAGAGAAAAAAAGTGACAAAACATGTAAAAGGTGGAAAAGAAATAAAAACCAAAGGAATGAAAAAGATTATAAGATAGCGAGAAATGAATACGTGAAAATGAGGAGAGAAGAAGAAAAGGGATATGAAAAGGAGATTGTGGAAAAGTGCAAGGAACAACATAAACTGTTTTACAGATTTATAAATGGAAACATCAAGCCAAGGGAAACAACAGAAAGACTGAGTGATGGAAATGTGAAAATCAACGATCCTAAAGACATGATTGAGGCACTAAACAAAAAGTTCCAGCATTTTTTACAAAAGAATCACAATTAAACGAACCACAAGAAAACAAGATAAATGTTCAAATGGAAGAAGTCATAGTAACTAAAGAGGAGATATATAAAATAATGGAGTAGCTGCAAGAGAGGAAAGCTGAAGGACCGGATGGAGTCTCAGGTTACATATTGAAAGAATGCAGAAATGAGTTGGTTGGACCAGTATGTGACATCATTAAATGCTCAATAACAACTGGTGTAGTGTCAAAGGAGTGGCGGAAAGCCGAAGTGGTCCCTATATACAAAAGTGGAAAAAAGGAAGAACCCCTGAACTACAGACCTGTATCATTGACCAGCGTAGTATGTAAAATATGTGAGAAAATGATAAAGAAACAATGGACGAGATTTCTAGAAGAGCATAATATAAACACAAGTAAACAATATGGCTTCAGAAAAGGGCGCTCATGTGTAACAAACTTACTGAGCTTTTACTCAAGAGTGACAGATAAAATACAGGAGAGGGACGGATGGGTTGATTGTGTGTACTTGGACCTGAAGAAGGCGTTTGACAAAGTTCCACATACAAGACTGCTATGGAAGCTGGAAAATAACGGAGGATTGAAAGGGAAAACGGTGAACTGGATGGAGAGCTACCTAAGGGGAAGAGAGATGAGAACAGTGGTTGAGGACATAAAATCGGAATGGAGAACTGTAGAGAGTGGAGTGTGACAAGAGGCATAACAACATGAAACGGACTTGACGAGGAGACTGTGCAAAAACGATTCATGAATTTAAAGCCAAACTGGATAATAAGCGTTATGGAGACGGGACAGCACGAGCCTAGTACGGCTCTTTTCCTGTATTTCACAACTAGGTAAATACACACACACACACACACACACACACACACACACACACACACACACACACACACACACACACACACTAATTTATAAATTGTGGAATAAAATAGAAGAAGTAGATAACTAGGAGTGGCTACTAAGAGAAGGAAAAGACACCAGCAACACACGAGGATAAGGTAAAATATTGAGAAAAGGAAGATGTTTCAGAGACATGAAAATATATAGCTTCCCACAAAGAAACGTAGCGGTTTGGAACAGACTAAGTGAGGAAGTAGTATCGGCAAAGAGTGTGCAAGGCTTTAAGGAAAAACTGGACAGATACAGATGTGGAGACGGGACCACATGAGCTTAGCTCAGGCCCTGTAACATTACAACTAGGTAAATACACACACACACACACACACACACACACACACACACACACACACACACGGCCCGGTAGCTCAGTGGATAGAGCGTCTGCCTCATAACCAGAAGGACCGGGGTTCGATTCCCCGGCCGGGTGAAAATAAGCTGGGTTTATCTTCTTTCACGTGTAGCCCCTGTTCACCTAGCAGTGAGTAGGTACGCGACGTCAGGTAAAGAGTTGTGTCCTTGTTGTCGCGGTGTGTTGTGTGTGAGTGGTCTCAGT
This sequence comes from Eriocheir sinensis, assembly GCF_024679095.1. Classification (NCBI taxonomy): domain Eukaryota; kingdom Metazoa; phylum Arthropoda; class Malacostraca; order Decapoda; family Varunidae; genus Eriocheir; species Eriocheir sinensis. The sequence goes on from NW_026112241.1 coordinate 73,084, forward strand.
CCTACCCAAAGATCGGTACTTCGAGCTCTGTGCTCTTCCGTAGGGGAGCGGCTGGCTGTCTCAAGAGAGACCCGCAGCACACCAAGAGGTGAATGACACAGCCAGGTCCAGCCTGAGGTGTCCGGCCAGGAGGGACTCGTACTCTAGGATGGCCCGGCGCACCCTCCACTTGCTGTCCTCGGCCAAGTCCACCATGGCCGGCAGCAGCAAAACTCTCTCTGGTGGTATGTTTGCGTGGCAAAAGTGTTTTTATCTTGGGTGATTTTAATGATGACATGCTGATAAACATGAGATAACAAGTTGACTCAGATTATTGATAAACCCACAAGAACAAGTCCACATTCAGCTACTCTATTGGATCTTATTATAACTAATAAACCTGAGGTCATTCTATCCCATGACGTGGTCCCTCAAGTCATTGCAGACCATGACTTGGTGTCTGTTGTTATAAATTTCAGAAAACCTCGAAAAGAAACGGTGATGAAAACCTTCCATAATCTGAAACACTATGATAAAGACACTTTCTGTTTGTTGCTTCTAGACAATGGGCATTATATGAATAAAATATTTTTAACTAACGACGTTAACAAACAAGTGTGTATTTTTAACGAAATTATAATGTATTGTCTTGAAATGTGTGCCCCTGTGGTGACTAAAGCTGTGAAAGGTACACCGGCACCATGGGTGGGAGGCGGTATTCGTGCGGCGATAGAGGACCGTGATGGCTTACAAAGATAGTTAAAATTAGATACAAACAACAGTGAATTGTGGGAACAGTATAAAGCTGCTGAAACATATGTAAAAGCATTACCAAGATCGTTGGAAATATTGTAAAGGAAAGACCTCTGCTAATTGGAAAGTTATCTGGGAAATTATTCCTAATAAGACTAACAAAAATAATACTCACAATTTTTTTAACATAAACGATAAAGTTGAAGAGTTCAACACATTCTTTTCGAAGGTCGGAGAATCTTCTTTCAGACGTTCACAAGAAGAAGTAAGAAATGAAGAAAAAGTTACTGTTGACCGTCCTCATGTATAACCCATTAAAGCTAATTCTGCTTTTAGACCAGAGCCTGTGGACTCTAACACCATTATCTTAACCGTTAAAGGCCTTAATGCAACCAACTCTATTGGGTCAGACGGTATAGCGTTACGGTTTATCCGGGATGCTCTATGTTATAGCCCCTTTCCTCACCTGTATCGTCAACACGTCCCTGGTGCCCGGTGTGTTCCCTGAGTCATGGAAACATGCACTGGGTGTCCCTCTGTATAAAAATGGTGATCCTGATGTTGTGAGTAACTACAGACCTGTATCAATTTTACCCGTTGTGTCTAAAATACCCGAGAAAATTGTTGCTAGACAACTGTCCAAGTACTTAGAGACCAATAATCTACTTTCTAATAGTCAGCATGGCTTTCGACCCAGATTATCAACGGAAACAGCTCTAACCACCATTACTGACAAAATATACGATCATATGGACAACAAGAAAGTTTCGATGCTAACATTATGTGACCTCTCAAAAGCGTTTGATTCTGTAAACCATAAAACTCTTCCACATAAATGTTCCTTATTAAATATTGATGAATTCTGGTTTAATAATTATATAAATAACAGAAGCATGTCAGTTCGCCTAGATAACCATACACCTAAAAAGACTAATACAATGTTGGAGGTTTTACCTTAACTCTTTCGCCTCTGCCTGTCAACATCTACCTTTCCTTCTTGCTGGAAGTATGCCTTCACACAGCCTGTACCTAAGAAGGGTGACCGCTCCAATCCCTCAAACTACCGTCCTATTGCTTTACTTTCTTGTCTATCTAAAGCTTTTGAATCAATCATTAACCGTAAGATTCAAAAGCACCTTTCCACTTCTGACCTTCTATCTGATCGCCAGTATGGGTTCCGCAAGGGGCGTTCTACTGGTGATCTCCTAGCCTTCTTAACTGACTCTTGGTCATCCTCTCTTAGCCGTTTCGGTGAAACTTTTGCTATTGCGCTGGACATATCAAAAGCTTTTGATAGGGTCTGGCACAAATCTTTGCTTTCTAAACTACCCTCCTACGGTTTCTATCCCTCTCTCTGTACCTTTATCTCCAGTTTCCTTTCTGACCGTTCTATTTCTGCCGTGGTAGACGGTCACTGTTCTTCCCCTAAATCTATTAACAGTGGTGTTCCACAGGGTTCTGTCCTATCTCCCACTCTTTTTCTGTTGTTCATTGATGATCTTCTTTCCAAAACGAACTGTCCTATCCATTCCTACGCCGATGATTCCACTCTGCATTATTCAACTTCTTTTAATAGAAGACCCACCCTTCAGGAACTTAACGACTCAAGGCTGGAGGCTGCAGAACGCTTAGTCTCAGACCTTACTATTATTTCCGATTGGGGCAAGAAGAACCTGGTGTCCTTCAACGCCTCAAAAACACAGTTTCTCCACCTATCCACTCGACACAATCTTCCAAACAACTATCCCCTATTCTTTGACAACACCCAGCTATCACCTTCCTCAACACTAAACATCCTCGGTCTATCCTTAACTCAAAATCTCAACTGGAAACTTCATATCTCATCTCTTACTAAATCAGCTTCCTCGAGGCTGGGCGTTCTGTACCGTCTCCGCCAGTTTTTCTCCCTGCACAGTTGCTGTCCATATACAGGGCCTTGTCCGCCCTCGTATGGAGTATGCATCTCATGTGGGGGACTCCACCACACAGCTCTTCTGGACAGAGTGGAGGCTAAGGCTCTTAGTCTCATCAGCTCTCCTCCTTATACTGATAGTCTTCTACCTCTTAAATTTCGCCGCAATGTTGCCTCTTTCTATCTTCTATCGATATTTCCACGCTGACTGCTCTTCTGAACTTGCTAACTGCATGCCTCCCCCCCCTCCCGCGGCCCCGCTGCACTCGACTTTCTACTCATGCTTATCCCTATACTGTCCAAACCCCTTATGCAAGAGTTAACCAGCATCTTCACTCTTTCATCCCTCACGCTGGTAAACTCTGGAACAATCTTCCTTCATCTGTATTTCCTCCTGCCTACGACTTGAACTCTTTCAAGAGGAGGGTATCAGGACACCTCTCCTCCCGAAACTGACTTATCTTTCGGCCACCTCTTTGGATTCTTTTTAGGAGCAGCGAGTAGCGGGCTTTTTTTTTATTAATGTTTACTTTTTTGTGCCCTTGAGCTGTCTCCTTTGCTGTAAAAAAAAAAAAAAAAAAAAAAAAAAAACAATGGTCTCCTGTTCAATTCTTCCAAGGCTCAGTGTATTTTCATAGGAAATCGCCAGCATTTATCTCACATTCCCCCAAACACGACTGTGAATTTCAATGGTAATGTAATATACCCAAGTAAGCATGTGAAAAACTTGGAAGTTTATTTTGATCGACATTTGCTCTTTGACGTCTACATTAATGAACTGAATACGAAAGTGATGGGTATTTTGATGTATATAAGTAGAATTAGTGACAACTTAGATAAGCATAGCAGGATCGTGGTTATACAAGCAATTGTTTTAAGTTTAATTAACTATTGTATTAGAATATGGGGGACTACAAATGATACATGACTGGCTGGGGTACAAAAGGGGCAGAATTTTGCAGTGAGGGTTGCCATAGGTGGTGTTAAAAAATATGATCATGTATCTCCATTTTTTAAAGAACTTCAATGGTTACGAGTAAAACAGAAACATGTTTTTGAAGTGGGCACAACAACATTTAAAATTTTACGAGGGTTTTATCCAGATTATCTTTTATCCCTAAGAAACATACAAGCTATGACCAGTAGCGTCACAAGACAGAGGCACAGCCTGCATGTACCGCGCACCAACACACATTCAGGTGACAGGCGCACCGATGTAATGGCAGCCAGACTGTGGAGTGCCCTCCCTCCCTCCCTCACACAGGAAACGACGATGACTTCTTTTAAGGCTAGACTTAAGGAAATTCTTTTAACAGAAGATATATTCATTTAGGTTTTTTCTATTTTAATGTCTTTGCTTTTAAATATATATATATATATATATATATATATATATATATATATATATATATATATATATATATATATATATATATATATATATATATATATATATATATATATATATATATATATATATATATATATATATATATATATATATATATATATATATATATATATATATATATATATATATATATATATATATATATATATATATATATATATATATATATATATATATATATATATATATGTAGACTTGGCACTTTGTGCTGCATATATGTTCTTAGTGTCAGTTTTTATCTTATTTTATATTTATAGACGAGTGATCACAATTTTACTATATTACACACCATATTACCGGTATTTAGTTATACTGTATCGTTAACTGTGTAAGAACCACTTTAGTGGATAATAAACAATCTGAATCTGAATCTCTCTCTCTCTCTCTCTCTCTCTCTCTCTCTCTGCGGAACTATTGCTATCCTGGCGCTGGGATCGACGATATAACTGCTGCTCTTGAAGAGATCTCCCCCCAGGCTACTAATGATTCACTGTTTGTTATTCGCACAGGTACGAACGACGTCACCACGACCCGGTCTGAGGAACTCCTGGAGAAGTACCGTAGGCTCATCCAGCAGTATAAGTCTAAATCCCCTAACATTTTGATTTCAGGAGTTCTACCACGGACTTGGGCGGAGAGCGACTTTTTCAGTAAGGCCTTCAGCCTAAACAACCGCTTACAGACTCTTTGTAGGGAGCTTGACGTGGAGTTCTTCAACGCATTGGACAATTTCTATGGACAAAGTGAGCTTTTCCACAGGGACGGATTGCACCTGTCTCCCATCGGGGCAGCCAGATTCGGAAGGCTCCTCTTCAAGAGCAGCAGTTATATCGTCGATCCCAGCGCCAGGATAGCAATAGTTCCGTCTTCGACGAGGAACTCTGCCGCAGAACTCAACGACCTGCTGGCGAATCATGGAGTCACCCACCAGGAAGGTGCTCTTCTGCTCGTCCTCCTCCTCCAGAATGCCAGACCTGTTGAAGCAATGAACAGGATAAATCGCTTGTCTGGCTGGTTTGGCTCCTCCATTCACGACGGTGAGGCCATCATGGGCGGTGCCACTAGCATCTTCCCGTTGCGTGGTGTTGTTCGCTGGTGTCGACGGTACCGCTGAGGGCAAGGGGGCAGTTGGAGAAGGGTTTGGCACCACAGCAACGTTAGCCTGGATGAATTCCTGCAAGGAGGCAACAGTGCCAGAAAGCTCTATTATTTTATTCTGACCTGCTTCCATCTTCTCTTCTTGCTCCTGCAGTCTTGTCTCGAGATGCTGCCTGGTGAGATAAAGCTCTATTATTTTATTCTGACCTGCTTCCATCTTCTCTTCTTGCTCCTGTAGTCTTGTCTCGAGATGCTGCCTGGTGAGAGAAAGCTCTATTATTTTATTCTGGCCTTCTTCCATCTTCTCTTCCTGCTCCTGCAGTCTTGTTTCGAGATGCTGCCTTGAGAGACACAGTCGACAGACAGCAGAACGCCCTGTAAAAAAGTGAGCTGAGAAGCTACCGTTACAAGTACTGCTCTTCTTACGCGCAGAGAGAGAGAGAGAGAGAGAGAGAGAGAGAGAGAGAGAGAGAGAGAGAGAGAGAGAGAGAGAGAGAGAGAGAGAGAGAGAGAGAGAGAGAGAGAGAGAGAGAGAGAGAGAGAGAGAGAGAGAGATTTACATAGATTTACATAGAAAATCAGACCACACAGACCCCATGGTCCAGACTTGGTGGTCTGTCCTTAACCTAAGTGATTTTACATTAATCAGAAGACTCCAAAACGTTGCATTTCTACTCTAGTTGATATTAAGTTGAAGGAAGTGACGGTCGAGCTTATTTTTGAAGGAGTCAATCGTGTTACACTGGACCACTGATGGTGGAAGCTTATTCCATTCTCGCACTACAACGTTGGTGAAGAAAAATTTGGTGCAATCTGAATTTACTTGTCTACATCTGAGTTTTACGCCATTGTTCCTCGTGCGCAGACTGTCATCGATCATAAACAATGTTGATCTGTCTACATTCTTGAAAACATTAAGTATTTTAAAACATTCGATCAATTTTCCTCGGAGGCGACGTTTCTCAAGAGAGAACATGTTAAGGATAGAAAGCCTTTCTTCGTAGGATTTGTTGCGCAAGGAAGGGATCATTTTCGTTGCCCGACGCTGAACACCTTCTAATTTAGCAATATCCTTTGCATGGTGGGGGACCAAACTGTACCGCATATTCCTAGTGGGGTCTGACTAAACTGTTGTAGAGCGGGAGGATTACATCTTTATTCTTGAATACAAAGTTTCTTTTAATGAAGCCCAACATTCTGTTCGCTTTATTTGCTGCATCGATGCATTGCTGTGAGAATTTGAGGTTTGACGCGATTTTGACCACCAAGTCTTTGACGCATTGAACGCTTTTGAGTTTAACGCCGCGCATTTCGTATTCGAACTTCTTATTCCTCGTTCCAACTTGAAGGACCTGGCACTTGTCTACGTTAAAGGGCATCTCCCATCTATCAGACCAAGCTGAAATTTTGTGCAAATCCTCTTGGAGGCTTTGCCTGTCTTCGTCAGTGAGAACCGAGTTACCAATCTTTGTGTCGTCTGCAAATTTACTAATGCGGTTATTGAGTCCAACATCCACGTCGTTGATGTAAATAATGAAGAGCACTGGGCCAAGGACCGAGCCCTGAGGGACGCCACTAGTGACAGGCGCCCACTCTGAGTTAAATCCGTCAATCACTACTCTTTGTTGTCTGTTGCTCAACCAATTCGCGATCTAAAGAGAGAGAGAGAGAGAGAGAGAGAGAGAGAGAGAGAGAGAGAGAGAGAGAGAGAGAGAGAGAGAGAGAGAGAGAGAGAGAGAGAGAGAGAGAGAGAGAGAGAGAGAGAGAGAGAGAGAGAGAGAGAGAGAGAGAGAGAGAGAGAGAGAGAGAGAGAGAGAGAGAGAGAGAGAGATTCAGATTCAGATTGTTTATTATCCACTAAAGTGGTTCTTACACAGTTAACGATACAGTATAACTAAATACCGGTAATATGGTATGTAATATAGTAAAATTGTGATCACTCGTCTATAAATATAAAATAAGATAAAAACTGACACTAAGAACATATATGCAGCACAAAGTGCCAAGTCTACATATATATATATATATATATATATATATATATATATATATATATATATATATATATATATATATATATATATATATATATATATATATATATATATATATATATATATATATATATATATATATATATATATATATATATATATATATATATATATATATATATATATATATATATATATATATATATATATATATATATATATATATATATATATATATATATATATATATATATATATTTAAAAGCAAAGACATTAAAATAGAAAAAACCTAAATGAATATATCTTCTGTTAAAAGAATTTCCTTAAGTCTAGCCTTAAAAGAAGTCATCGTCGTTTCCTCTGTGAGGGAGGGAGGGAGGACAGTCTGGCTGCCATTACATCGGTGCGCCTGTCACCTGAATGTGTGTTGGTGCGCGGTACATGCAGGCTGTGCCTCTGTCTTGTGACGCTACTGGTCATAGCTTGTATGTTTCTTAGGGATAAAAGATAATCTGGATAAAACCCTCGTAAAATTTTAAATGTTGTTGTGCCCACTTCAAAAACATGTTTCTGTTTTACTCGTAACCATTGAAGCTCTTTAAAAAATGGAGATACATGATCATATTTTTTAACACCACCTATGGCAACCCTCACTGCCAAATTCTGCCCCTTTTGTACCCCAGCCAGTAATGTATCATTTGTAGTCCCCCATATTCTAATACAATAGTTAATTAAACTTAAAACAATTGCTTGTATAACCACGATCCTGCTATGCTTATCTAAGTTGTCACTAATTCTACTTATATACATCAAAATACCCATCACTTTCTTATTCAGTTCATTAATGTGGACGTCAAAGAGCAAATGTCGATCAAAATAAACTCCCAAGTTTTTCACATGCTTACTTGGGTATATTACATTACCATTGAAATTCACAGTCGTGTTTGGGGGAATGTGAGATAAATGCTGGCGATTTCCTATGAAAATACACTGAGCCTTGGAAGAATTGAACAGGAGACCATTGTTAAGGTAAAACCTCCTACATTGTATTAGAGTTTCTTCGGTGTCCTTAATGATCTGACCAAGATCATGAATTGATGCAGAATGTTAGAACTGTGTATCGTCAGCATGTTGTACAAGGAAACCATTAACATTTGAAGATAAATCATTGACATATATATTTAATAAGATTGGACCAAGAATCGAGCCTTGCGGGATCCCATATTCAATACCTGTCTTTTTAGGTGTATGGTTATCAAGGCGAACTGACATGCTTCTGTTATTATATTATATTTACCACCCAAATTCATCAATATATAATATGACACAACGGGTAAAATTGATACAGGTCTGTAGTTACTCACAACATCAGGATCACCATTTTTTATACAGAGGGACACTCAGTGCATGTTTCCATGACTCAGGGAACACACCGGGCACCAGGGACGTGTTGACGATACAGGTGAGGAAAGGTATAACACAGAGCATCCCGGATAAACCGTAACGCTATACCGTCTGACCCAATAGAGTTGGTTGCATTAAGGCCTTTAACGGTTAAGATAATGGTGTTAGAGTCCACAGGCTCTGGTCTAAAAGCAGAATTAACTTTAATGGGTTTTACATGAGGACGGTCAACAGTAACTTTTTCTTCATTTCTTACTTCTTCTTGTGAACGTCTGAAAGAAGATTCTCCGACCTTCGAAAAGAATGTGTTGAACTCTTCAACTTTATCGTTTATGTTAACAAAATTGTGAGTATTATTTTTGTTAGTCTTATTAGGAATAATTTCCCAGATAACTTTCCAAGTAGCAGAGGTCTTTCCTTTACAATATTTCCAACGATCTTGGTAATGTTTTGCCTTTGATCTATTAATAAGTGCTTTTACATATGTTTCAGCAGCTTTATACTGTTCCCACAATTCACTGTTGTTTGTATCTAATTTTAACTGTCTTTGTAAGCCATCACGGTCCTCCATCGCCTCACGAATATCGCCGCCCATCCATGGTGCCGGTGTACCTTTCACAGCTTTAGTCACCACAGGGGCACACATTTCAAGACAATACATTATAATTTCGTTAAAAATACACACTTGTTTGTTAACGTCGTCAGTTAAAAATATTTCATTCATATAATACCCATTGTCTAGAAGCAACAAACAGAAAGTGTCTTTATCATAGTGTTTCAGATTATGGAAGGTTTTCATCACCGTTTTTTTTCGAGGTTTTCTTAAATTTATAACAACAGACACCAAGTCATGGTCTGCAATGACTTGAGGGACCACGTCATGGGATAGAATGACCTCAGGTTTATTAGTTATAATAAGATCCAATAGAGTAGCTGAATGTGTTGTTCTTGTGGGTTTATCAATAATCTGAGTCAACTTGTTATCTCATGTTTATCAGCATGTCATCATTAAAATCACCCAAGATAAAAACACTTTTGCCACGCAAACATACCACCAGAGAGAGAGAGAGAGAGAGAGAGAGAGAGAGAGAGAGAGAGAGAGAGAGAGAGAGAGAGAGAGAGAGAGAGAGAGAGAGAGAGAGAGAGAGAGAGAGAGAGAGAGAGAGAGAGAGAGAGAGAGAGAGAGAGAGAGAGAGAGAGTTTTGCTTCTGCCGGCCATGGTGGACTTGGCCGAGGACAGCAAGTGGAGGGTGCGCCGGGCCATCCTAGAGTACAAGTCCCTCCTGGCCGGACACCTCAGGCTGGACCTGGCTGTGTCATTCACCTCTTGGTGTGCTGCGGGTCTCTCTCGAGACAGCCAGCCGCTCCCCTACGGAAGAGCACAGAGCTCGTAGTACCGATCTTTGGGTAGGACTGAGACCACTCACACACAACACACCGCGACAACAAGGACACAACTCTTTGCCTGACGTCGCGTACCTACTCACTGCTAGGTGAACAGGGGCTACACGTGAAAGAAGATAAACCCAGCTTATTTTCACCCGGCCGGGGAATCGAACCCCGGTCCTTCTGGTTATGAGGCAGACGCTCTATCCACTGAGCTACCGGGCCGTGTGTGTGTGTGTGTGTGTGTGTGTGTGTGTGTGTGTGTGTGTGTGTGTGTGTGTGTGTGTGTGTGTATTTACCTAGTTGTAATGTTACAGGGCCTGAGCTAAGCTCATGTGGTCCCGTCTCCACATCTGTATCTGTCCAGTTTTTCCTTAAAGCCTTGCACACTCTTTGCCGATACTACTTCCTCACTTAGTCTGTTCCAAGCCGCTACGTTTCTTTGTGGGAAGCTATATATTTTCATGTCTCTGAAACATCTTCCTTTTCTCAATATTTTACCTTATCCTCGTGTGTTGCTGGTGTCTTTTCCTTCTCTTAGTAGCCACTCCTAGTTATCTACTTCTTCCATTTTATTCCACAATTTATAAATTAGTGTGTGTGTGTGTGTGTGTGTGTGTGTGTGTGTGTGTGTGTGTGTGTGTGTGTGTGTGTATTTACCTAGTTGTGAAATACAGGAAAAGAGCCGTACTAGGCTCGTGCTGTCCCGTCTCCATAACGCTTATTATCCAGTTTGGCTTTAAATTCATGAATCGTTTTTGCACATGTCTCCTCGTCAAGTCCGTTTCATGTTATTATGCCTCTTGTCACACTCCACTCTCTACAGTTCTCCATTCCGATTTTATGTCCTCAACCACTGTTCTCATCTCTCTTCCCCTTAGGTAGCTCTCCATCCAGTTCACCGTTTTCCCTTTTAATCCTCCGTTATTTTCCAGCTTCCATAGCAGTCTTGTATGTGGAACTTTGTCAAACGCCTTCTTCAGGTCCAAGTACACACAATCAACCCATCCGTCCCTCTCCTGTATTTTATCTGTCACTCTTGAGTAAAAGCTCAGTAAGTTTGTTACACATGAGCGCCCTTTTCTGAAGCCATATTGTTTACTTGTGTTTATATTATGCTCTTCTAGAAATCTCGTCCATTGTTTCTTTATCATTTTCTCACATATTTTACATACTACGCTGGTCAATGATACAGGTCTGTAGTTCAGGGGTTCTTCCTTTTTTCCACTTTTGTATATAGGGACCACTTCGGCTTTCCGCCACTCCTTTGACACTACACCAGTTGTTATTGAGCATTTAATGATGTCACATACTGGTCCAACCAACTCCTTTCTGCATTCTTTCAATATGTAACCTGAGACTCCATCCGGTCCTTCAGCTTTCTTCTCTTGCAGCTACTCCATTATTTTATATATCTCCTCTTTAGTTACTATGACTTCTTCCATTTGAACATTTATCTTGTTTTCTTGTGGTTCGTTTAATTGTGATTCTTTTGTAAAAAATTGCTGGAACTTTTTGTTTAGTGCCTCAATCATGTCTTTAGGATCGTTGATTTTCACATTTCCATCACTCAGTCTTTCTGTTGTTTCCCTTGGCTTGATGTTTCCATTTATAAATCTGTAAAACAGTTCATGTTGTTCCTTGCACTTTTCCACAATCTCCTTTTCATATCCCTTTTCTTCTTCTCTCCTCATTTTCACGTATTCATTTCTCGCTATCTTATAATCTTTTTCATTCCTTTGGTTTTTATTTCTTTTCCACCTTTTACATGTTTTGTCTCTTTTTTCTCTTTTGCCTCAGCACATTTTGCAGTAAACCAGTCCTTTTTTCCTTTTTCTTTAGGTTTGTATTCTGGTACAAATTTCATAACTCCTGATTTATATGCCTCCATGAAAATACCATACTTTTCTTGTACTTCACTTGTTCTCTTTAACCCGGCAGCGTCGGTGGACCCATTTTTGGGGCTCCCGCGAGTCGGTCCGCTGAAACGGCGGACCCAGTTTTGGGCTCCACTCAAAACGACTAATTCGAGCTAATTGTGGGCGGTGGCGGCATATAGCAACCCACCATGCATGAACTGGGTCATTGTGGTGGTTAATTGATCTTGAGGTGGGCTTATTTGTCTTTGGTTGTGTTGTAAGGTCATGGCAGACTGAATTAGCTATCCATACAGTAATCACTTGTCCAGTTCTCTAAAGTAGACAAGAAGCGACTCTCGGCTAGATGCCACGTGTCACGAGACTGTTTATTTTGTAGCAAACACTACCCAAAAAGAATGGAGTTTGAGTATAAGTAAATATTTTTAACTGCTTTGTGGTTATGAGAGGAGTACTCTGATATACGTTCCATGCTCTTTTCATAGTCTCAAAATGCAGTGTAAGGTTGCCGTTTCTCGGCCACTTCTCGGCTTTCCCATAGCCGACGCCCACGGGTTAACTCATCCCAGTCCAGCTCTCCATAGTATTTCCTGAGATTTTCCGCGTCTGCCTTCCTGTAGTTTAACCTGTTTCTCTTATATGATTCATCCTCTTCACTTCCTTCCTCTTCTGTTTCCATCTCTATGATCACGTGGTCACTCTTACCCATGGGGCATCCATACCTTAATTCATTCGTCAAGAGTATTCCCTCTGTGAACACCAGGTCCAGTCTTGCCAGTTCGTCTTCACTTCCATATCTTGTGTTTTCCTTCACCCACTGCGTCATCAAGTTTTCCATCGTCAATCTTAAAAACCTTTCCCCCATGCCGTTTCACTACTTCCACTTTCAAACATCTCCCAATTTACTTCCTTACAATTAAAATTACCAACTAATAGGGCTCTTTTTGTTTGCCTTGAGTAGTCAACTTAAACTCTGAATGGTATCTTCAATCATGGTCTCATATTCTTATTTACTCCATGAGTTAGTTCTTGGTGGTACATAAGTTGCTATAATCATCATCCTTTCTCTGTTTTTGTTCTACAGATTTACACTCACTATTTCCGCCTTTCCTTCTCCATATACTACTGATTCACTAATACCTCCTTCCTCGTCATTATCATCACTCCTCCACCACCTTTGCCGTTTCTATCTTTCCTCTAAACATTGTAGTTGTTATCAAACACTATTTGGAGGACATCATTCAGTTTCGTTTCTGTTAAGCATACAATCTTGGGCTCTTTTTTCCAGTAGGTAGTCCTGTAATTCCAGTTAGATGTGTGTGTGTGTGTGTGTGTGTGTGTGTGTGTGTGTGTGTGTGTGTGTGTGTGTGTGTGTATTAACTACTTAATTTTCATCTTTGGATTTTTTTTGTCAATCGTGTAATACTCTGTGTGAGTGTGTGTCTGTATATGTGTGTGTGTGTGTGTGTGTGTGTGTGTGTGTGTGTGTGTGTGTGTGTGTGTGTGTGTATTTACCTAGTTGTATTTACCTAGTTGTGACATACGGGAAAAGAGCTACGCTCGCGCTGTCCCGTCTCCATATCCTCTCTTGTCCAACTTTTCCTTAAAATCATGAATGTTTCTTGTACAAACCACCACCTCCTCCAGTCCATTCCACAGCTCAATGCTTCTGTTTGGGAAGCTAAACGTTTTCATATATCGCCTACACATGGTCGCCCTCAACTTCTTTCCATGTCCTCTCGTTTCTCTCTCGCTCCACACACCCAGGTCCTCTCTGTCCAGATTCTCCACCCAGCTGGCCACCCTGTACACCGCTATCAGGTCTCCTCTTTCTCTTCTTCTCTCCAGGGTTGTGAGCCCCATGCCATTGAGTCTCCCCTCGTAAGTCCGATCCCTAAATTCCGGTACCATCTTAGTTGCCACTCTCTGTACTCTTTCCAGCTTTCTTATGTTCTTCTTTTCGTGAGGAGACCAGACCACTGCTGCATACTCCAACCTTGGCCTTATCATTGTAACTATTATTTTCTTCATCATCTCCTCGTCCAAATACACAAATGCCGTCCTTATGTTCGTCAGCAAATTCATAGTTTGTCCCGTTATCCTGTTGATCTGTTTGTCCGGTGACATGTTCTCTGAGATAGTGATTCCCAAATCTTTTTCTTCCATTCCTCTGCATATTATCTCACTTCCCATCTTATAATTATATTCACATCTTCTACCACTCCTACCAAATTCTATTTTTTTTACATTTCCCAAGGTTGAACTCCATCTGCCATGTACCATTCCACTCCCATATTTTGTCGCGCGCGCGCGTGTGTGTGTGTGTGTGTGTGTCTGAGAGATAGACCTATACATTACCTGTCATATTCCAGGTCCGTCCACGCTCCTGTCAAGGCCGTGCTGGACTGGCTCAGTGACAACTCGGACACATGTCAAACAAATATCTTCCTTCAGAGGCACTGACAGGTACGCCAACACACTTTGTATATCCTAGGAAGCAGGCTCACCATTCTTTTTACTTATAAGACTACTACTACTACTACTACTACTACTACTACTGCTACTACTACTACTGCTACTACTACTACTGCTACTACTGCTACTACTACTGCTGCTGCTGCTGCTGCTGCTGGTGCTATTGTTACCAGAGATATACCATTACAGTTTGCCTTATAACTTCCTGGACCTCTACTTATTTCACTATATTATTTGCTTTTTTACATTGATTGACTTATTTTCTGCTGTTTCTGCTGCTCCCAGGCTAGAAGTAGGTCAGGACCCAGAGCAGGGAGGGGCGTTAATCTCAGGTGAGGTCACTAGTCAGGTCAGTAGCTTGGAGGGTGAGTACAATAGTCTGGTCAGGGAGATTAAACTAGGACATAAACAGTTTATACCTCACAGGGAAGTCAGGTCAACAGGTAATTACCCGCGATGGATGACAGACAGGCTGAAAACTGAAATAGGAAGGAAAAGAGGACTATATGTTAGAATTAAAAGGGGAAACTCACGTAAGGGATAGTTACAACGATTTAGCTAGAACAGTAAAGAAGAACACACGTATGGCAAAACGTAATTATGAGATTAGAATTGCCAGGGAAACAAACACCAATCCAAAGGGCTTCTTTCAGCTGTATAAGACCAAGGTTAGGGATAAGATAGGGCCGCTTAAGTCAGGAAAATCACTGAATGATAGGGATTAGGAAATGAGCGAGGCGTTAAATATATATTTCTTAACTGTATTTACCAAAGAAAGACAAGATGATATACCTCAGGGAGAAGAGGTAGAAGGATTAACCGACATCAACATAAGTAGGGAGCTCATGATTAGACTGATAGATAGACTTAAAGTCACTAAGGCGCCAGGGCCCGATGAACTTTTCCCCAGGAATGTAAAACTCAAATCAGTGGGCAGTTAACAGAAGTTTTTAGGAAGTCACTAGACACAGGGGTGGTGCCTGTTTCATGGAGGTAGGCACACGTTATTCCAATATTTAAGAAGGGAGACAAATCTTTTATGGAGAACTATAGGCCAATTAGTTTGACGTCAGTTATTGGTAAAATGTATGAGTCAATAATAGCTGATAGCATTAGGGACCATATCGACAGACATAATTTAATTAACGACCCACAGCATGGATTTATTAAAGGAAAGTCGTGCCTCACTAATCTTTTATTCTTTTACAATAGAGTATACGAGGCAGCTGAAAATGATCAGAGCTATGATGTATTATATCTTGATTTTAGTAAGGCCTTCGATAAGGTAAATCACCAGACTGTTAAATAAAGTCAGGGCTCATGGAATAAGAGGGAAGGTATTTGTTTGGATTAAGGCGGGGTTTAGCGACAGAAAACAGACGGTTACCATTAACGATAAAAAAATCCGAATGGGGTAATGTTACCAGTGGGGTTCCTCAAGGCTCAGTTTTAGGCCCGCTTTTATTCATTATCTACATCAATGGCATAGACAATGGGATAACTAGTGACAAAGGTAAATTTGCAGACGACACCAAAATAGGACGCACTATTAGGACAAGGGAGGATGCTTGAGCACTGCAGAAGGATCTCAACAAACTGTCAGCTTGGTCAGAAAAATGGCAGATGAATTTTAACATCACCAAGTGTAGCGTACTTAGTGTAGGAACACGCAACCCATTACACGGGTGTAGTTTAGACTCCACAGCGATAGGCAGATCAAAGTGTGAAAGGGATTTGGGAGTGTTAGTGAACTCTGACCTAAAACTAAGGAAGCAATGCATTAGTGCGAGGAATAGGTCTAACATGGTATTAGGCTTTATTAACAGGACGGTAACCAACAGGAATACAGAGGTCATCCTCAGACTCTATTTAGCGTTAGTTAGGCCACACTTAGATTATGCTGTCCAGTTTTGGTGCCCATGCACGCTACAAAATGAACATCAGTTTGCTAGAATCAGTTCAGAGGAGGATGACCAAGATGATTCAGTGGCTGAGGAACCTCCCATATCAAGATAGGCTGAAACATCTCAACTTACATTCACTAGAAAGACGAAGAGTGCGGGGAGATCTGATAGATGTATTCAAATGGGCACTGAGAATTAGGCAGCAGGATAGAACACAGGAGGGAAATAGGCAAGCATTGGTTTAGTAATAGACCGATGGGGGAATGGAATATACTCGGCAATCACATAGTTAGTGCAGGGACGATAGCTTGTTTTAAGAGTAGACTGGATCGCTACATGGACGAGGATGACAGGTGGTAGAGAGGTGTGTGTTCAGTAAGGAAACATGGAAACATGGAAACGCAGGCAACAGAAAGCCTAGCTGTACTCACATTGGGTTGGCTCGATTTAATCTGCCTCTGTCGACAGCCACTTGGGGCCTGAGGGGAGCATGAATTTACCTCGATTGAGAGCAGATCAGCAGACCTCGATATTGAGGAGCAGATGAGATGAAAAGCAATATTCATTTTACTCCCTCCCGACGCAAAGGAGTTGATTTGTCTATATTTGAAGTGAGTGACTTAGTCTGCATTTCATGATTACTAGGAAGATAGGAGAATTGACGGAGTACTTTTGAAAAAAGAAACCTTGAGACAGGGTACTGGAGCGTACGCCCGTACCGATGGTAAACGAGGATCAAGCCTCTACCTGTAACCCCTGAAACTACACCTCACCCATCGTAAGTTGTGGGGGGGATTCTGGAGCTGCCCTGTGTAGGCCACCCGGCCTCTTGCAGTTTCCCTGTGTTCTTATGTTCTTATGTTCTTCTTCTTTTGACCCATAAAGCTTTGTAGCACTTCTTAAATCCTCCTCCTCAACACATACTTCACACCATGCACTAGTCACTTTACAGTGCA
Organism: Eriocheir sinensis; assembly: GCF_024679095.1. Lineage (NCBI taxonomy): Eukaryota > Metazoa > Arthropoda > Malacostraca > Decapoda > Varunidae > Eriocheir > Eriocheir sinensis. The sequence continues at coordinate 90,233 of NW_026112241.1, forward strand.
CACTTATACATTTCACCCTGAACCTAGGTGTTTTTATGTTCTTTTCTTCCCCTGACTTTGCTTTTCTATGCACTTTTGTTAATAGTTTCCACTATTACGGGGTTTTAGCAGTCGTAGTTGCCAGATAACAGGTGGCTGAGTTGTCTAGTACAGGGATGGAGGATCGGCTTGTTGAAAAATAGTAAAAATAACGACACTGTTATGAATGTCAAAAAGAGGTATTTAGAAAAAGTGATAAATCACACTAACAGGAGTATCCAGCTACGACTGTCAATGTATTTTTTTGTGTGAATATTTATCTCTCTTCTTATACTATATCTTATTTATTTCCTCTTTTGTATGCCTAATTTGATGATTTTTATAAGATATTAATGTTGGAAAATCTTTATCACAGAAAAAAATATATATCTGAAAAAAAGATATGCATTAAAACACAATAATATAACATTTTAGTTGGAGAGCGCGGGACACTCTCGGCCTACCTTGGATGACTCATACTTTGAGCTGTCAGGCCTACTTTATAATCGAGAGAGCAATGGCCTGCCTAGCGCCCAGCCCCTTCGGCCTTCCCCTGAGCCTCTCTCTTAGACCAGTGTCTGCTTAGCTGTCGCTGTGGGGGGAGTATTCGCCGGGCTCTCTGCCCTTCCTCTTGACACCCTGGCGTGTTGCCCCTGAGAGCTTTCCTCGTTCCGTAGCCCAATGTCAGAAGTAAGGGGTTTGAGCTGCTTGAAAGGGGAAAGGGAGGGGAGTGCTGAGAGGGTAGTAGCGTTGTGGCGGTCGCTGTGTTGTTACCGGTGATTTATAGCTGAGCACGGACACTTGTTTGGCGGTTACTGTGTTGCTGGTTGTGTTGTTGCGGTGGTGTATGTGTTGCTGCTGACCCTCCGACTGAAGGATCCTGGTTACTGTTGTGTGCTTGTTCCTTCCTCTGCCTCCTCTTACCACCTGCAAGTTTAACCAGGTGAGTTATGATTCTTATTGTTGGTACTATTATTATTACTATTATTATTATTATTATTATTATTATTATTATTATTATTATTATTATTATTATTATTATTATTATTATTATTATTATTATTATTATTATTATTATTATTATTATTATTATTATTATTATTATTATTATTATTATTATTATTATTATTATTATTATTATTATTAATATTATTATTATTATTATTATTATTATTATTATTATTATTATTATTATTATTATTATTATTATTATTATTATTATTATTATTATTATTATTATTATTATTATTATTATTATTATTATTATTATTATTATTATTATTATTATTATTATTATTATTATTATTATTATTATTATTATTATTATTATTATTATTATTATTATTATTATTATTATTATTATTATTATTATTATTATTATTATTATTATTATTATTATTATTATTACTGTTATTATTATTATTATTATTGGTATTATTAGTGTTGCTTTTTCGTCGATCGAGTGAGTTTGCAATGGAATGTCTGTCGGGAGTTTTTCTTTGCATCTACTACAACACGTTTTCTGTCTCTTCAGGTGAATGCTACAGGTGTGTGTGTGTGTGTGTGTGTGTGTGTGTGTGTGTGTGTGTGTGTGTGTGTGTGTGTGTGTGTGTGTGTGTGTGTGTGTGTGTGTGTGTGTGTGTGTGTGTGTGTGTGCGTAGGAAGTTCCTCACCCCGCCTCCTCGATGTGGTCATGGAAGAACCTGTTGACAGAGGTGTTGTAGGAGAGTGACAGTGTTTTCACCAGCGCCTCCTCCTCCCCCCCTCCATCTCCTCCTCCCCCCTCCACCACCTCCACCTCCTCCTCCTCCTCCTCCTCCTCTTCCCAGGCTTTCTGCTGCCTGCCAGTCCATGTTCCCTCCTCCTCCTCCTCCTCCTCCTCCTCCTCCTCCTCTGCCTCCTCCTCTTCTTCGTCCTCCCTTTCACCTTCACCTCCGTGCCTTCAAATCTTGCCGTCATGCCCAAACACTCAATTTGCGTCGCCTGGCGGAAGTGTAGTCGCGGCGAGTCGAGGCAGATCGGGGGAACAGAATTCGGCGGAGAGTTATTGCTTTGCTCGTCTCCTCTTTCGGTTTGAGGAGAGTGAGACCCGTATTCTCAATCCTTTCGGCGCCCAATTAAACATATTTTACAAGGCTTTTGCAGGCGTTTCGGGCATTTTCAGGGGTAGTTTAATGGTCCTGGTGGTTGTTTAACTCTTCTTCTGTACCATGAATGTGAAAATTCCTCATGAAAGTCCGATTAATCTTCATTTTGAGCTTTGGAAATAGTTTATGTGCGAGGTGGAGGCGTCTGAGAATACCGCCTTGACGTGAGGTGAAGTGGAGCGGCGGGGACGTGGAAGCGTCTCGGGGAGGCAGTGAGAAGGATCTGGGAACGTTAAAGGAGTCTGTGGCTGTGTTAGGATGATTTAAAAGAGAGTTGCATGGATTGTTTTACGGGAGAATGTGAATGCCTAAGAAAGTGTTTGTGGATTTGACGTGAGGTGAAGGGAAGCGGCGGGGAGGTGGAAGCGAGTGACTCAAGGAGGATAAAAGAAGGATCTGGGAGCGTAGGAATGATAAACGGAAATAGATACGAGGAATGCGGAAAACAGATAAAAAGAATGCAAGAAATAGATAGAAAGGATGCGTAAAGACAGATGAAAAGAGGCGTCCAATAGATCAAAGGATGACAGACGCGTTACACGGGGGGGGGGCGTTGCCCTTCACCTCCGCCAACCCGCATCACCTCAGGACACTCACAGGGGCCCCAGGTGAGCAGGGACTCGCACGTGGCGTTAATTCCCTGTAAAGAGGGATATATACCGCCCTTCTCTCCTATCATAGCCTTCTTATTCCCTTCCCTCCTTCCAATCCTAGCATCCTTCCAATATACCGCCCTCCTCTCCCTTCATATCCTTCTTATTCCCTTCCCTCCTTCCCATCCTAGCATCCTTCCAATATACTGCCCTCCTCTCCCTTCATATCCTTCTGATTCCTTTCCCTCCTTCCCATCCTAGCATCCTTCCAATATACCGCCCTCCTCTCCCTTCATATCCTTCTTATTCCCTTCCCTCCTTCCCATCCTAGCATCCTTCCAATATACCGCCCTCCTCTCCCTTCATATCCTTCTTATTCCCTTCCCTCCTTCCCATCCTAGCATCCTTCCAATATACCGCCCTCCTCTCCCTTCATATCATTCTTACTCCCTTCCCTCCTTCCCATCCTAGCATCCTTCCAATATACCGCCCTCCTCTCCCTTCATATCATTCTTACTCCTTCCTCCTTCCCATCCTAGCATCCTTCCAATATACCGCCCTCCTCTCCCATCATATCCTTCTTATTCCCTTCCCTCCTTCCCATCCTAGCATTCTTCCAATATACCGCCCTCCTCTCCCTTCATATCCTTCTTATTCCCTTCCCTCCTTCCCATCCTAGCATCCTTCCAATATACCGCCCTCCTCTCCCTTCATATCCTTCTTATTCCCTTCCCTCCTTCCCATCCTAGCATTCTTCCAATATACTGCCCTACTCTCCCTTCATATCCTTCTTATTCCCTTCCCTCCTTCCCATCCTAGCATTCTTCCAATAACCGCCCTCCTCTCCCTTCATATCCTTCGTATTCCAGTCCCAACTTCCCATCCTAGCATGCTTCCAATATACCCTACTCTCCTTCATATCCTTCTTATTCCCTTCCCTCCTTCCCATCCTAGCATCCTTCCAATATACTGCCCTACTCTCCCTTCATATCCTTCTTATTCCCTTCCCTCCTTCCCATCCTAGCATTCTTCCAATAACCGCCCTCCTCTCCCTTCATATCCTTCTTATTCCCTTCCCTCCTTCCCATCCTAGCATCCTTCCAATATACCGCCCTCCTCTCCCTTCATATCATTCTTATTCCCTTCCCTCCTTCCCATCCTAGCATCCTTCCAATATACTGCCCTCCTCTCCCTTCATATCCTTCTTATTCCCTTCCCTCCTTCCCATCCTAGCATTCTTCCAATATACTGCCCTACTCTCCCTTCATATCCTCCTTACTCCCTCCTCTTCCGCCTCGCTATCCTTCCTTTTTTCCGTAATCCTATTTCTAGTTCCTCATTTTTTTAATTTTTCCCCTTTTTTATTCTCCTCCTGCTCCTCCTCCTGCTCCTCCTGCTCCTCCTCCTGCTCCTCCTCCTCCTCGTCCACTTAAAACTGAACTACACTCCTTAAGGCCGCCTGTGATAACACCTGAGGAAGGAGGAGGAGGAGAAAGGAATGAAGAAGAAAGGAAAGTACACAAGAAAGGAGATGAGGAGAGGAGAGAAGGTTGATTAGGAAGATATGAAGGGATGGAAAGAAAGTACCAAGGGAGTACGCGAGAAGGAGAAGAGGGAGGGAAGGAAAGAGGGAAGGGAGGGAGAAGGAACGGTGAGGCGGCTGTTAAAAGAGGAGACGAAGAAAAGAGAGAAGGAGAAATAGGATGTTAAAAAGGGATGTCAGGAAAGTATAGTCAGGGCCGTTGTCACTCGGACGGCTGAGCTGGGCTCTCTGCTATTCTAATCTTTTCATTTTTTTACTAATTCATCGTCCATAGCCACCTCACTCCCGCGTACCTGCCTTCCCCGCCCCTCCTCGTCCCCGTCTTAACGGCACCAAAATGTCTTCTGATGAGGATGTGAGGTCAGCCCCTGAGGACAGGTGACACTCTCTCTCTCTCTCTCTCTCTCTCTCTCTCTCTCTCTCTCTCTCTCTCTCTCTCTCTCTCTCTCTCTCTCTCTCTCTCTCTCTCTCTCTCTCTCTCTCTCTCTCTCTCTCTCTCTCTCTCTCTCTCTCTCTCTCTCTCATTTTCCATCTTTGTCACACACACACACACACACACACATCTTTCCTTCCCTTCCTTTCAGTTTCCTCCCATCTTTTCCCTCCCTCCTCCTCCATCCCTCCATATTTGGCCCCTCCATCTTTTCCCCCCTCCTCCTCCTCCCCTCCCATCTTCCCGCCTAATGATGGTTCGCACCCCCGCCCACTTTTCCCCAACCTTGACCTCATTTCACACTATTAAAAAAAGTAGTAAATTCCAATTTGTTTGTTTCAATTCTTACTGAAACCTCATTTTACCATAATTTTTTCCTGTGCCTCTCACTTATTTCCTTTCTACAATCAGTAACAACATAAGAAAGAGAAAGATAGAGAAACAAAGAAAGAAAAAGATAAATAAAGTGTAATAAAGAAATACAGAGAGAGAGAGAGAGAGAGAGAGAGAGAGAGAGAGAGAGAGAGAGAGAGAGAGAGAGAGAGAGAAAAAAATATAGAGAAAGAGAAAGAAAAATAATGAGAGAAAAAACGAAAGAAAGAAGAGAGAAAGAAAATGAGAAAGAAATAATTAGAATGAAAAAGATGTTGACAGAAAGAGACAAACTGGAAGAGGAAAAGGAAGAGAGGAAGATTTACATAGAAAATCAGACCACACAGACCCCATGGTCCAGACTAGGTGGTCTGTCCTTAAACCTAAGTGATTCTACATTAATCAGATGGCTCCAAAACATTGCATTTAAACTCTAGTTATATTAAGTTGAAGGAAGTGGCGGTCGAGCTTATTTTTTGAAGGAGTCAATCGTGTTACACTGGACCACTGATGGTGGGAGCTTATTCCATTCTAACACTATTACGTTGGTGAAGAAAAATTTGGTGCAGTCTGAATTTGCTTGTTCCATTTGAGTTTTACGCCATTGTTCCTCGTTCGCAAAGTGTCATCGATCATAAACAATGTTGATCTGTCTACATTTGTGAAACCATTAAGTATTTTAAAACATTCGATCAGTTTTCCTCGGAGGCGACGTTTCTCAAGAGAGAACATGTTAAGGGTGGAAAGCCTTTCTTCGTAAGATTTGTTGCGCAAGGAAGGGATCATTTGTGTTGCCCGACGCTGAACACCTTATAATTTAGCAATGTCCTTTGCGTGGTGGGGGAAAGAAGGAAAGATAGAAAAGAGAAAAAGAAAGGAGGTTTTAAAGAAAAAGAAGAGAGAGAAAAAAAATGAGAAAGAAAGAATTAGAATGAAAAATATATAGACAGAAAGAAAGAAACAGAGACAGGAAGAGAAAAAACAGAAATAGAGGAAGAAAGAGAGGAACAGATAGAATGAAAAAGAAAGAAAGAGAAAAGAAAAAAGATTAACCCGTGTGCGTCGGGTGACGGGAATTCCCGCTCGGGCGGAAAGCTTCGGGTGGCGGGAGTTCCCGCCATCCGACGCGCACGGCTTGGCCAAAAATAGCACCTCTTCCCAACATCATATCTATGCCGTGCTGCAACGTAGACACTTCAAATTTATTTCATCGTGGAGAGGAAGGATTGGCGATGAAAAAACAATATAAATCATTATGTTTTCGTTTGAAATTGCCACACGGGGCATTGATGAAAGACACCTACATATTTTACAAAATCTATCAGCACCGCCCGCGCGGTGCGAGGACGACAATAGTCCTCTAGCCCGACGCTTATGGGTTAAGAAAGACAGGAAGAGAGAAAAAAAAGAGAAATCAAGAGGAAGTAAAAGGAGAGAAAGAAAAAGAAGAGAAAGAATGAAAGACAAATAAGAAAATTAAGATAACGGGACAGAGAAAGAAAAAAAGAAAGAAAAGGATGAAAGAAAGAGGATAAAGAGAGAGAGAAGAAAGAAAAAGAAAGAAAGAGAGTTAGAGAAACAAAGAAAGAGAAAGACAGAAAGTTATAAAGAACTGGAGACAAAGGAAGAAAGAAAAAGAAAAAAATATAGAAAGAAAGAAAGAGAAGAAAATAATGAGAGAAAGAACGAAAGAAAGGAGAAAGAAAATGAGAAATAAATAATTTTAATGAATAATATATAGACAGAAAGAGACAGAAGGGATGAGAAAAAGAAAGAGAGAAAGAGAGAAAGATTAAGAGAAAAAGAGAAAGAAAAAAGAAAGAGGAAGAAAAAGAAGGAGAAAGAAAGACAGAAATAATGAGCATGAAGGAAAATATATAGACAGAAAGAAAGGACCTCCCCTTCCTGCCACACTGATCCTCTTGTCTCCTGGGATGTGTAGGAAGGGAAGGGTGAGATGCGGGGGGGTGGGGGGGGGGGCCGCGGTGACTGGCTGAGAGCGAACTTGAGGAAGTGGGAATTTCCCTCCTGCCCAGCCAAAAGTGTCGGAGTGACAACGGCCCCGACTGTACCTTATAAGGATAGCCTTCCTAAATCTTTCCTTAAAGGTACTCCACCCCATATCACCCCTCAAAGCTTCCACCGCAGCATACCTTGGTGCATTCAAAGCTAACCTACCGATCCTATTTTGCCCTACTTCCAATTTATCCATTTTCAACTCACTCCATGTAATCGCCTCCATCCCATACATCACACTCGGCACTGCTGCACTCTTCCACACCTCTCACAGCACATCATACTTACATGCTCTCATTCTTGCCGCACTTCCCAGACGGCCCACCCATTGATTAACTAGGCTAATCTTCTCATTCTTTGTCCTATCACATCCTCTCGGACTCATCCATACACCCAGGTACTTGTATGCATCTGTTTGCCCTAGCTCTGTGTCTCCTAGCCTCCAGGTCCTATTTCTCTCATCTTCTGCCCCATTCACAACCATTATTTGACTTTTCTTACTACTATATTTTACTCCAATATATCTCCCATACTCATTCACCACATATAATAGTTCCTGCAGTTCCTCCGGTGACTCACTCATGACTACCACGTCATCTGCATACAGAAGCACACTTACCCTGTCTTCTCCCACTTTTACTCCTGCATTCTTTCTCCTCATCCTGGCTGCCGACTCCTCAGTATACAGACTGAAGAAAGTTGGAGACAGGATGCAGCCCTGCCTAACACCTCTTTCACTCCTCACCCACTCTGTCTCCAATGCCCCTAACCTATACCTGGCTCTCTTGTCCACAAACATACTCCTAATGATTCGCACTATCCTATCACTCAAGACAGGATGCAGCCCTGCCTAACACCTCTTTCACTCCTCACCCACTCTGTCTCCAATGCCCCTAACCTATACCTGGCTCTCTTGTCCACATACATACTCCTAATGATTCGCACTATCCTATCACTCAAACCTGCTTTCTCCAATACCTTGCACATCACCTCCCTGTTTACTCTATCATACGCTTTCTCAATATCAAGAAACCCAAGATACAACGGACTTCCATTCCTCTTTTTCCTCTCTATCATTTCATTCACCACATACATATTGTCCTCTGCCCTCCTGTCTGTGCGAAAACCATTCTGCTCCTCACCCAGCACTCTCTCCCTTTCAATACATTTACTCAGCCTTTCATTCAACACAGCACTGAAAATCTTTCCAACCGTATTCGCCAGGGCTATGGGCCCTTGCCCTTCAGCTCTTTCTTACTCTTATGACCTCCCTTGTGTATCAGTGTCACTCTGCACTCGTTCCATTCCCGAGGCACTCTCTCATTCTCCCATACACAGTTGAACAGCTCAGTCATCCTGTCTGTCACCACCTCACCTCCATTCTTATACAATTCATACGGGATCTCATCCAGCCCTGCTGCCTTGCAATTCTTCTGCTTCTTCAAAAATACCTGGGCTTCCTCTCTGCTAATTATCTCATTCAGCTCATCCGCATCCTTCCTCTCAAGCGTTACACATCCCTCTCTCACCTCAAAAACCTCACCCACCCCTCCAATCTCTTCCCAGAAACCTTTTATACACTCTTTCATTCTACCTGTGTCCTTGATTTCCTGACCATTTACTTTCAGGTACTCCACGTTTTCACTATCAGTCACACTCTCACCCCTCAAGAATCTATACCATTCATGCCCACCTTCTAGGCCTTTTTCGTTCAGAGCCTCAATCACACTCCTCTCACACCTGACCTTGGCCTCCCTAATCTTCCGTTTAGCGACCCTCTGTTGCCTTACATACTCTGACCATGTATTGATATTCATTCTCTGCCTTAGTACTTTCATGTCTCTCTTTCCTCAGTCTCCTACAAACCTTATTCAACCTCTTTCGCTCCTTCCTAGCATCCCTGATCTCCCCATTCCACCACGGCTTGCATGTACTCTCTCTTCCTTCCATTCGTACTCAAATACCCAATCCGTCGAGTTGCGGCTCTCCTTACATTCCCTACAAACTCACTATTGGCTCCATCCACGTCATGCACACTTCCATCCATCCAGTCTAATTCCCTCAGGTCTACCTGGAAATCTTCCCATCTAACATCCCTCAAACTCCATTTCTTTCTTTCCCTCTTCACTTCACTTTCATTCCTAGCATACAGGTCACATTCCACCACCAGCATATTGTGATCAGACACCACATCAATCATTCCGTCCTCATCTATCCACATACGAGACACACACTCACGCATTCTCCCATTCACTAACACATAATCAATAGCAGACTCCTGATCCCTCGCACTCCACGTCACACGTCCTTCAGCCGTCGTCACATTCAGGTTTTCCAGATGCATTTCATCCACAAACTCATCCAGCATTTCCCCATTCCGGTTCATTCTCTCCCCAAACACACCCACATGTGCATTCATATCTCCCATGACCATAACTTTCTCTCCAGCATACTCCCTTGCAACTTTCCTCACCACGCCATACTTCCCTCTGTTCTCCCTCACGGCTCCCTCACCTTCCACCGTCATGTACACCACAATCACTATCAACCTCTCAGACTTAGGCTGCGTTTACACCAAGCACGTCGCGTCCCGTCACGTCACGTCACGTCACGTCAGGTGAAAAATAGAACCAGCTCTATATATTGACTTGACGCGACGCGACGCGGCGTGACGTGACGTGACTGGACGGAACCGGTGTAAACGCATTTTTCAAATATCCATACAAATCAGTGTTAAACTGGGGTGGCGATTCATGACTTGACGTGACGTGACGTGACGTGACGGGACGCGACGTTCTTGGTGTAAACGCAGCCTTACCCTTGGCATTGACATACTCCGCTTTCACTGCTAGCACATCTTCACTGTCCGCACTCGTCCCTACATTTACTTCTTCTACTCTGAAACCCTTACTTTTCCTGTGGAGTAGGGCTACGCCTCCTCCCCGTGTATTCTGCTTCTTTCTGCCTTTCCCAGTCATAGCAAACACTTCCTCATCCACACGCACGTCATCTCTTAACTGAGTCTCAGTCACACCAACTAGATCAAACTTCCACTCATTCAGCTCTTTACTCATGTCATCCAGCTTACTGGATGACATTTATACAATCAATGTTCATACAGTTCATACGCTTCACTGCCTGGTTGGTGGTTTCTCTTCCTTGCTCTCTAGCGCCTCAAGCATTCACACACTGGACGGACCTAGCATTCCTCCACTCCCTCAGCCTCCTGCCCATCCTCTCGTGTCCTGACTGGCTCAGGTGGACCCCATCTACGTTGAAGTCCAGCCCTTCCCGTAGCACACCATCCAGATCTACAAACCTAACATTCCCTTTCTTACCCCTCAGCCTCTCCACCTTCAACTGTAGCAGTGCCTCTTAGAGTCTAACGTTCGTCCTCTGCCTCACCCTCTCATACCTCTCTCCTTCTCTAGGGTGCCTCATAACCCCAACCACTGCCACACTCAAATTCTTACCCTCCACTGCCTTCACTGCATCTACCACCTCTCTTACAGTGTCTTCCGTGCCAACATTCTCCAAATCATTCCCACCACCCTGAATGCTCAAGAGGCCATCCTTAAACTCTCCTGCCTTCTCCTCAACCTTACTCCTCACTTCTCCAATCCTGGCACCACTCAAGCTCTCCACACCACTCCACTAGGCCTTCCACCCCAACTGACTCTTGACATTCTTCATCATACTGTCACCAACGACACGAATGTGGGGCATACTCTTAATCGCCTTCTTCCCCTCCAACCTGTCCTTCTGCTTCGCACACTTTCCACACCCATCCCTACCCAGACAGCCCACAGAGATCTCTTGACTAAAGGCCCTAGAGTGCCGCCGCTGAGGCTAGTTAACGGCCATGTTGCTGTGGGGAAAGGGCTGGGAGTGAGGCTGGGGGGTAGGGATGAGGTAGGGGATAGGGGTGGAGAGTAGATGAGGGGGTTGGGGAGGAAGTTGGGGGTGGGTGCGGCCATGTTACTGTGCCCTGGTCATGTATGTGGGTTGGGGAAGTTGAGGAAGAGTTTGGGGAGAAGGTGGGGAGGGAGTGGGGGTTGGGGTGAGGAGGATAGCCCTTTCCCAACGTCCTCCACCTCTCTGTCTGATGGAGGGGGTTGAGGGTGGGGAGGAAGTAGTGAGGAGGTGGGGAGGGGAGGAGGTTGGGGAGGAAGTGTCCCTCCTGCGCCCCCTTCCATCACCTCTCCCTCCTGCGCCCCCTTCCATCACCTGTCCCTCCTGCGCCCCCTTCCATCACCTGTCCCTCCTGCGCCCTTCCATCACCTTTCCCTCCTGCGCCCTTCCATCACCTTTCCCTCCTGCCCCCTTCCATCACCTTTCCCTCCTGCGCCCTTCCATCACCTTTCCCTCCTGCGCCCTTCCATCACCTGTCCCTCCTGCCCCCGTCCATCACCTATCCCTCCTGCCCCTTCCATCACCTGTGCCTCCTGCCCCCGGCCATCACCTCTCCCTCCGGCCCCCCTTCCATCACCTTTCCCTCCTGCCCCCTTCCATCACCTGTCCCTCCTGCGCCCTTCCATCACCTCTCTCTCCTGCCCCCTTCCATCACCTCTCCCTCCTGCCCCCTTCCATCACCTCTCCCTCCTGCACCCCCTTCCATCACCTCTCCCTCCTGCCCCCTTCCATCACCTGTCCCACCCGCCCCTTCCATCACCTGTCCCTCCTGCCCCTTCCATCACCTGTCCCTCCTGCCCCTTCCATCACCTGTCCCTCCTGCCCCTTCCATCACCTCCCTCCTGCCCCTTCTATCACCTGTCCCTCCTGCGCCCTTCATCACCTTTTCCTCCTGCGCCCCTTCTATCACCTGTCCTCATGCCTTCTATCACCTCTCCCTCCTGCCCCTTCCATCACCTGTCCCTCCTGCCCCTTCCATCACCTCTCCCTCCTGCGCCTTCCATCACCTGTCCTCCTGCCCCTTCCATCACCTGTCCCTCCTGCCCCTTCCATCACCTGTCCTCCTGCCCCTTCCATCACCTGTCCCTCCTGCCCCCCGTCCATCACCTCTCTCTCCTGCACCCTTCCATCACCTCTCCCTCCTGCCCCCTTCCATCACCTCTCCCTCCGGCCCCCTTTCATCACCTGTCCCCCCTGCCCTTCCATCACCTGTCCCTCCTGCCCCCTTCCATCACCTGTCGCTCCTGCCCCTTCCATCACCTGTCATTCTTGCCCCTTACATTACCTCTCCCTCCTGCCCCTTCCATCACCTCCCTCCTGCCCCTTCCATCACCTGTCCCTCCTGCCCCTTCCATCACCTGTCCCTCCTGCCCCTTCCATCACCTGTCCCTCCTGCCCCTTCATCACCTGTCAATCTTGCCCTTCCATCACCTGTCCCTCCTGCGCCCTTCCATCACCTCTCTCTCCTGCCCCCTTCCATCACCTTTCCCTCCTGCGCCCTTCCATCACCTCTCCCTCCTGCCCCCTTCCATCACCTTTCCCTCCTGCCCCCTTCCATCACCTCTCCCTCCTGCGCCCTTCCATCACCTCTCCCTCCTGCCCCCTTCCATCACCTTTCCCTCCTGCGCCCTTCCATCACCTCTCCCTCCTGCCCCCTTCCATCACCTGTCCCTCCTGCGCCCTTCCATCACCTCTCCCTCCTGCCCCCTTCCATCACCTGTCCCTCCTGCAACCTTCCATCACCTTTCCCTCCTGCGCCCTTCCATCACCTCTCCCTCCTGCCCCCTTCCATCACCTTTCCCTCCTGCCCCCTTCCATCACCTGTCCCTCCTGCGCCCTTCCATCACCTGTCCCTCCTGCCCCCTTCCATCACCTTTCCCTCCTGCGCCCTTCCATCACCTCTCCCTCCTGCGCCCTTCCATCACCTTTCCCTCCTGCGCCCTTCCATCACCTTTCCCTCCTGCGCCCTTCCATCACCTCTCCCTCCTGCCCCCTTCCATCACCTTTCCCTCCTGCGCCCTTCCCTCATGCCCCTTCCATCACCTCTCCCTCCTGCCCCTTCATCCCCTTTCTCCTGCCCCCTTCCATCACCTTTCCCTCCTGCGCCCTTCCATCACCTTTCCCTCCTGCGCCCTTCCATCACCTCTCCCTCCTGCCCCCTTCCATCACCTTTCCCTCCTGCAACCTTCCATCACCTTTCCCTCCTGCGCCCTTCCATCACCTCTCCCTCCTGCCCCTTCCATCACCTCTCCCTCCTGGGTCCTTCCATCACCTTTCCATCACCTTTCCCTCCTGCCCCCTTCCATCACCTTTCCCTCCTGCGCCCTTCCATCACCTTTCCCTCCTGCGCCCTTCCATCACCTTTCCCTCCTGCCCCCTTCCATCACCTTTCCCTCCTGCCCCCTTCCATCACCTTTCCCTCCTGCCCCCTTCCATCACCTTTCCCTCCTGCGCCCTTCCATCACCTCTCTCTCCTGCCCCCTTCCATCACCTTTCCCTCCTGCCCTTCCATCACCTCTCCTGCCCCCTTCCATCCCCTTTCCTGCCCCCTTCCATCACCTTTCCCTCCTGCGCCCTTCCATCACCTTTCCCTCCTGCCCTCTTCCATCACCTTTCCTCTGCCCTTCCATCACCTTTCCCTCCTGCCCCCTTCCATCACCTCTCCCTCCTGCGCCCTTCCATCACCTTTCCCTCCTGCGCCCTTCCATCACCTTTCCCTCCTGCCCCCTTCCATCACCTCTCCCTCCTGCAGCCTTCCATCACCTTTCCCTCCTGCCCCTTCATCACCTGTCCCTCCTGCCCCATTCCATCACCTTTCCCTCCTGCTTCCATCACCTTTCCCTACTGCCCACTTCCATCACCTGTCCCTCCTGCGCCCTTCCATCACCTCTCCCTCCTGCGCCCTTCCATCACCTTTCCCTCCTGCCCCCTTCCATCACCTTTCCCTCCTGCGCCCTTCCATCACCTTTCCCTCCTGCGCCCTTCCATCACCTCTCCCTCCATCCATCACCTTTCCCTCCTTCGCCCTTCCATCACCTCCCCCTCCTGCCCCCTTCCATCACCTTTCCCTCCTGTCCCCTTCCATCACCTTTCCCTCCTGCCCCCCTTCCATCACCTTCCCTCCTGCGCCCTTCCATCACCTTCCTCCCTGCCCCTTCATCACCCTTTCCCTCCTGCCCTTCCATCACCTTTCCCTCCTGCCCCTTCCATCACCTTTCTCTCCTGCCCCCTTCCATCACCTTTCCCTCCTGCCCCCTTCCATCACCTTTCCCTACTGCGCCTGTCCATCACCTTTCCCTCCTTCCCCTTTCATCACCTCTCCCTCCTGCGCCCTTCCATCACCTTTCCCTCCTGCCCCCTTCCATCACCTGTCCCTCCTGCGCCCTTCCATCACCTTTCCCTCCTGCGCCCTTCCATCACCTCTCCCTCCTGCGCCCTTCCATCACCTTTCCCTCCTGCGCCCTTCCATCACCTCTCCCTCCTGCCCCCTTCCATCACCTTTCCCTCCTGCCCCCTTCCATCACCTTTCCCTGCCCCCTTCATCACCTTTCCCTCCTGCTCCCTTCCATCACCTTTCCCTCCTGCTCCCTTCCATCACCTTTTCCTCCTGCCCACTTCCATCACCTGTCCCTCCTTCGCCCGTCCATCACCTTTCCCTCCTTCCCCTTCATCCTTTCCTCCTGCCCCTTCCATCACCTCCCTCCTGCCCTTCCATCACCTGTCCCTCCTGCCCCTTCCATCCTTCCCTCCTGCCCTTCACCTTCCCTCCTGCCCCCTTCCATCACCTTCCCTCCTGCCTTCCATCACCTGTCCCTCCTGCCCCTTCCATCACCTTTCCTCCTGCCCCTTCCATCACCTCCCTCTGCCTTCCATCACCTGTCCTCCCCCCTTCCATCACCTTTCCCTCCTGCCCCCTTCCATCACCTCTCCCTCATGCCCCCTTCCATCACCTTTCCCTCCTGCCCCCTTCCATCACCTTTCCCTCCTGCTCCCTTCCATCACCTTTCCCTCCTGCACCGTTCCATCACCTCTCCCTCTGCTTCCATCACCTTTCCTCCTGCCCCTTCCATCCTCTCCCTCCCCCCTTCCATCACCCTTCTGCCCCTCCTCCTTCCTTTCCCTCCTGCCCCCTTCCTTCCATCACCTCTCCCTCCTGGCCCTTCCATCACCTGTCCTCCTGCCCCTTCCATCACCTCTCCTCCTGCCCCTTCCATCACCTTTCCCTCCTGCCCCTTCCATCACCTGTCCCTCCTGCCCCCTTCATCACCTGTCCTCCTGCCCCTTCAATCACCTTTCCCTCCTGCCCCTCTCCATCACCTTTCCCTCCTGCTCCCTTCCATCACCTTTCCCTCCTGCCCCCTTCCATCACCTTTCCCTCCTGCCCACTTCCATCACCTTTCCCTCCTGCCCCCTTCCATCACCTGTCCCTCCTGCCCCCTTCCATCACCTTTCCTCCTGCCTTCCATCACCTCTCCTCCTTGCCCCTTCATGCTTCTATCACCTTTCCCTCCTGCCCCCTTCCATCACCTTCCTCCTGCCCCCTTCCATCACCTCTCCCTCCTGCCCCTTCCATCACCTGTCCCTCCTGCCCCTTCCATCACCTTTTCCTCCTGCCCCTTCCATCACCTCCCTCCTGCCCCTTCCATCCTTTCCCTCCTGCCCCTTCCATCACCTTTCCCTGCCCCCTCCATCACCTTTCCCTCCTGCCTTCCATCCTCTCCCTCTGCCCCTTCATCACCTGTCCTCTGCATATGCATCACCTGTCCCTCTGCCTTCCATCACCTCTCCCTCCTGCCCCTTCCATCACCTTTCCTCCTGCCCTTCCATCACCTCTCCTCCTGCCCCTTCCATCCCTCTCCCTCCTGCCCCTCCATCACCTCTCCTCTGCCCTTCCATCACCTTTCCCTCCTGCGTCCGTCCATCACCTCCCTCTGCCCCTTCCATCACCTGTCCCTCCTGCCCCTTCATCACCTTTCCCTCCTGCCCTTCATCACCTTTCCTCCACTGCCTTGTGTCTCTCCTCCTGCCCCCATCACCTTTCCCTCCTGCCCCCTTCCATCACCTTTCCCTCCTGCGCCCTTCCATAACCTTTCCCTACTGAGCACTTCCATCACCTCTCCTCTGCCTTCCATCACCTGTCCTCATCATATTTCCTGCCCCTTCCATCCTTTCCTCTCCTGCCTTCCATCACCTCTCCTCCCCCTTCATCACCTCTCCCTCCTTCCCCCCTTCCATCCTTCCTCCTGCTCCTTCATCACCTTTCCTCCTGCCCCTTCATCACCTTTCCTCCTGCCCTTCCATCACCTCTCCTCCTGCCTTCATCACCTCCCCTCTGCCCCTTCCATCCTTTCCTCCTGCCTTCATCACCTGTCCCTCCTGCGCCCTTCCATCCTGCCTTCACCTCTCCCTCCTGCCTTCATCTTTCCTCCATGCGCCCTTCCATCCTTTCCCTCTGTCCCTTCCATCTTTCCTCTTCATCACCTGTCCCTCCTGCCCCTTCCATCCTCTCTCTTTCCCCCTGCCCCATCTTCCTCCTGCGCCCTTCCATCACCTTTCCCTCCTGCACCCTTCCATCACCTTTCCCTTCTGCACATTTCCATCACCTCTCCCTACTGCCTTCATCACCTTTCCCTCCTGCCCTCCATCCTCTCCTCTGCCCTTCCATCACCTTCCCTCCTGCCCCTTCCATCACCTCTCCCTTTGCTTCATGCCTGTCTCGCCCTTCCATCACCTTTCCCTCCTGCGCCCTTCATCCTCTCCCTCCTGCCCCTTCCATCACCTTTCCCTCCTGCTCTGTCCCACCTTCCATCACCTTTTCCCTCCTGCCCCTTCCATCACCTCTCCCTCCTGCCTTCCATCACCTTTCCCTCCTGCCCCTTCCATCACCTTTCCCTCCTGCCCCTTCATCACCCATCCTTTGTCCTCCTGCCCCTTCCACCTTCCCCTCCTGCCCCTTCCATCACCTGTCCCTCCTGCCTTCATCACCTGTCCCTCCTGCCCTTCATCCTCTCCCTCCTGCGTCCTTCCATCACCTTTCCCTCCTGCCCCCTTCCATCACCTTCCCCTCCTGCGCCCTTCCTTCACCTTTCCCTCCTGCTCATCCCCCCCTTCCATCACCTTTCCTCTCGCCCTTCCATCACCTCTAACTCCTGCCCATCATCCTTCTCCTCCTGCCCCTTCCATCACCTTTCCTCCTGCCACCTTCCATCACCTCTCCCTCCTGCCCCTTCATCCACCTTTCCCTCCTGCCCCTTCCATCACCTCTCCTCCTGCCTTCCGTCCTTTCCGTCCTGCCCTTCCATCCCCCTTTCCTTCACTTCCCCTTCCATCACCTCTCCCTCCTGCCCCTTCCATCACCTTTCCCTCCTGCCTTCCCAACCCATCACCTCTCCCCTCCTGCCCTTCATCACCTCCCTCCTGCCCCCTTCATCTGTCCTCCTGCCCCTTCCATCACCTTCCCTCCTGCCTTCCATCACCTTCCCTCCTGCCCTTCCATCCACCTTTCCTTCCTGCATCCTCTCCTGCCCTTCCATCACCTTCCCTCCTGCTTCCTTCATCCTCTCCCCTCCTTCCATCACCTGTCCCTCCTGCCCCCTTCCATCCTCTCCCTCCACCCCCTTCATCACACCTCCCCTCCTGCCTCCTTCCATCACCTGTCCCTCCTGCCCCTTCCATCACCTTTCCTCCTGCTTTAGCCCCTTCATCTCCCTCCTGCCCTTTCATCCACCTCTCCTCCTGCCCCTTCCATCACCTCTCCCTCCCCCCTTCCATCACCTCTCCCTCCTGCCCCTTCCATCACCTTTCCCTCCTGCCCTTCCATCACCTATCCCTTCCTCCTTCCATCACCTCTCCCTCCTCCCCCTTGTCATCACCTCTCCCTCCTCCTTCATCACCTCCCTCCTGCCCTTCCATCACCTTTTCCCTCCTGCCCTTCATCACCTTTCCTCCTGCCCTTCCATCACCTCTCCCTCCTGCCCCTTCATCACCTCCTCTACTTCCTTCGTGCCTTCCCTCCTGCCCAACCATCACCTCCCTCCTGCGCCCTTCATCACCTTTCCCTCCTGCGCCTTTGTCCATCACCTTCATCTGTCCCTCCTGCCCCTTCCATCACCTTTCCCCTCCTGCCCCCTTCCATCCACCTTTCCTCCTCCTTCATCACTCTCCTCCTGCCCCTTCCATCACCTTTCCCTCCTGCCCCTTCATCACCTTTCCCTCCTGCCCCTTCCTCACTTATCCTGCCCCTTCCAGCCCTGTCCCTCCAGCACCCATGCCCTCCTGCTTATCACCTCTCCCTCCTGCCCCTTCATCACCTTTCCCTCCTGCCCCCTTCATCCCCCTTTCCTTCATCACCTCTCCCTCCTGCCCCTTCATCACCTTTCCTCCTACTTCCCTTCATCCTTCCTCCTGCCTTCCATCACCTCCCCTCCTGCCCCTTCATCACCTCTCCCTCCTGCCCCCTTCCATCCTGTCCCTCCTGCCCCCTTCCATCACCTGTCCCTCCTGCCCCTTCCATCACCTTCCCTCCTGCCTTCCTCCTTCCATCACCTCTCCCTCCTGTCCCCTTCATCTCTGTCTCTCCTGCCCCCCTTCCATCACATGTCCCTCCTGTTCCCTTCCATCACCTCTCCCTCCTGCGCCTTTCCATCACCTGTCCCTCCTGCGCCCTTCCATCACCTTTCCCTTCATCACCTGCCTTCCATCCTTTCCCTCCTTCCTTCATCCTCTCCTCCTGCCCCTTCCATCCTCTTCCTCCTGCCCCTTCCATCCCCTGTCCCTCCTGCCCCTTCCATCCTTTCCTCCTGCCCCTTCCATCACCTGTCCCTCCTGCCCCTTCCATCTCCTGTCCCTCCTGCCCCTTCATCACCTCTCCCTCCTGCCCCCTTCCATCACCTCCCTCCTGCCCCTTCCATCACCTGTCCCTCCTGCCCCTTCCATCACCTTCCCTCCTGCCCCTTCCACCATATCACCTGTCCTCCTGCCCCCTTCATCACCTCTCCCTCCTGCCTTCCTTCCATCACCTTTCCTCCTGCCCCTTCCATCACCTCCCTCCACCTTTATTCCTTCCATCCTCTCCCTCCTGCCCCTTCCATCACCTGTCCCTCCCTGCCCCCTTCACCCTCTCCCTCCTCCCTTCATCACCTTTTCCCTCCTGTCCACCCCTTATTCATCCACCTGTCCATCACCTTCCTCTGCCCTCCCTCCTGCCTTCCTCCTGCCCTTCCATCACCTTTCCCTCCTCTTTGGCCCCTTCATCTTTCCTTCCTTCATCACCTTTCCCTCCTGCCCCCTTCCATCACCTTTCCCTCCTGCGCCCTACCATCACCTCTCCCTCTGCCCTTCCATCACCTCTCCCTCCTGCCCCCTTCCATCACCTTTCCCTCCTGCCTTCATCACCTCTCCCTCCTACCCCTTCCATCACCTTTCCCTCCTGTCCCCCATCACCTCTCCCTCCTGCCCCCTTCCATCACCTCTCCCTCCTGCCCCCTTCCATCACCTTTCCCTCCTGCGCCCTTCCATCACCTCTCCCTCCTGCCCCCTTCCATCACCTTTCCCTCCTGCGCCCTTCCATCACCTTTCCCTCCTGCGCCCTTCCATCACCTCTCCCTCCTGCGCCCTTCCATCACCTCTCCCACCGGCCCCTTCATCACCTTTCCCCTCCTGCGCCCTTCCATCACCTTTCCCCTCTGCCCCTTCATCACCTTTCCCTCCTCCTGCCCCTTCCATCCTGTCCCTCCTGCCCCTTCCATCACCTCCCTCCTGCCCCTTCCATCCCTCTCCCTCCTGCCCTTCATCACCTTTCCTGCCCCCCTTCCGTCCACCCTGCTAACTTTGTTCATACCTTTTCCCTCCTGCCCTTCCATCACCTGTCCCTCCTGCCCCATGCATCACCTGTCCTCCTGCCCCTTCATCACCTTTCCCTCCTGCCCCTTCAATCACCTTCCCTCCTGCACTTCTCTCCTCCCCTTCATGCCTTCATCACCTTTCCCCTCCTGCTTCCTTCCTGCCTCCATCACCTCTCCTCCTGCCCCCCTTCATCACCTTTTCCCTCCTGCCCCTTCCATCACCTCTCCCCCTCCTGCCCCTTCCATCACCTTTTTCCCCTCCTGCGCCCTTCCATCACCTTTCCCTCCTGCCTTGCTTCCATCACCTCTCCCTCCTGCCTTGTCTACCTTTTCCTCCTGCCCTTCATCACCTCTCCCTCCTGCGCCCTTCCATCACCTCTCCCCTCCTGCCCTTCATCACCTTTCCCTCCTGCCCCCTTCATCACCTCTCCCTCCTGCCCCCTTCCATCCTCTCCCTCCTGCCTCCTTCCATCACCTTTCCCTCGTGCCCCCTTCCATCCCTGCATCCCTCACCCCTTCCATCACCTTTCCCCTCCTGCCCCCTTCATCACCTCTCCACTCCTGCTTGTCATCACCTTTCCCTCCTGCCTTCCCTTCCATCACCTGTCCCCTCCTGCCCCCTTCATCCCACCTTTCCCTCCTGCCCTTCATCCTTGCCTTCCATCACCTGTCTCCCTCCTTCCATCCTGTCCCTCCTGCCCTTCCATCTTGCTTTCCCTCCTGCGCCCTTCCATCACCTTTCCCTCCTGCCCCCGTCCATCACCTCTCCTCCTGCCCCTTCCATCACCTTTCCCTCCTGCCCCTTCCATCACCTTTCTCCCTCCTGCCCTTCCATCTTATTTTCCCTCCTTGCGTCTTCCATCACCTCCTTCGTCCTCCATCATGTGCCTTCCATCACCTGTCCCACCTGCCCTTCCATCACTGCTGTCCCTCCTGCCTTCCATCACCTCTCGCTCCTGCCGCCCTTCCATCATCCATGCTTTCCTCCTCGCCTTCCATCACCTCTCCCTACTGCCCCCTTCCATCACCTTTCCCTCCTGCGCCCTTCCATCACCTTTTCCCTCCTGCACCCTTCATCACCTCTCCCTCCTGCCTTCCATCACCTTTCCCCTCCTGCCGCCCTTCCATCACCTCTTCCCTCCTGCCTTCCTTCCATCACCTCCCTCCCTCCACCCCTTCCATCCCCTGTCCCTCCTGCACCCCTTCCATCACCTTTCCCTCCTGCCCCCCTTCCATAAACTCCACACATACTGCACCCTTCCATCACCTTTCCTCCCTGCCCCAACTTCCATCCACACCTCTCCCTCCTGCCCCTTCCATCACCTGTCCTCCTGCTCCTTCATCACCTCTCCCTCACTTGCCCTTCAAACTCACCTCTCCTCCTCCTGCCCCCCATCCCCTCCTCCCTCCTGCCCTCCCTTCCATCACCTTTCCCTCCTGCCCCCCCATCACCTTTCCCTCCTGCCCCCCCTTCCATCACCTGTCCCCTCCTGCGCCTTCCATCACCTTCCCTCCTGTATGCATCCTTGTCCCTCCTACCTTCCATCACTGCTTTCCCCTCCTGCCCCCTTCCATCCCACCTCTCCCTCCTCTTTATCACCTCTTTCCTCCTTCCATCCACCTCTCCCTCCTGCCTTCCTTCCATCACCTCCCTCCACTGCCCCCTTCCATCACCTTCCCTCCTGCCTTCCATCACCTTTCCCTCCTGCGCTTCCTTCATCACCTTTCCCTCCTGCCCCTTCATCACCTCTCCCTCCTGCTACTTCCTTCATCCTCCCCCTCCTGCCCCTTCCATCCTCTCCCTCCTGCTGTCTTCCATCACCTGTTTCCTCCTCCTGCCCCTTCCATCCACCTGCTTTTCCTCCTGCCTTCCATCACCTTTCCCTCCTGCTCCTTCCATCACCTTTCCCTCCTGCCCCTTCCATCACCTCTCTACTCTTGCCATCTTGCTTTCCCTCACTACTTCATCCTTAACCCTCCTGCCTGTATCCTCTGTCTTTCCCTCTGCCTTCTCACCTTTCCCTCCTGCGCCCTTCCATCACCTATCCCTCCTGCGCCCTTCCATCCCCTCTCCCTCCTGCCTTCCATCACCTTTCCTCACTGCGCCCATACTTCCATCTTTCCCTCCTGCGCCCTTCCATCACCTCTCCCTCCTGCCCCCTTCTATCACCTTTCCCTCCTGCGCCCTTCCATCACCTTTCCCCTCCCTGCCCCTTCCATGTCACCTCTCCCTGCCCCCTTCCATCTGCCTTTCCCTCCTGCCCTATCTCACCTTTCCCTCTGCCTCCCTCCTGCCCTTCCATCCCTCCCTCCTCCTCCCCATCACCTCTGTGACTCTCCTTCCTCCTCTTGTCATCATCACCTTTCCTCCATGCCCCTTCCATCACCTTTCCCTCCTGTTCCCTTCCATCACCTCTCCCTCCTTAGCCCTTCATCACCTTTGACTATCTGTTTCCTCCTGCCTTGCCATCACCTCTCCACCTTTAACCCATCTTGCTCCCTCCTTCGCATCACCTTTCCCACTCCTGCGCCCTTTCATGCCTCTCCCCTCCTGCTTGCTTCCATCCCACACTTTTCCCTCCTGCGCCCTTCGTCACCTCTGCTTGTCCCTTTCTCCTGCCCCTTCCATCACCTTTCCCTCCTGCCTTATTCAAATCATTTCCGTCCTGCGCCCTTCCGTCACCTTTCATCTGCCCCCCTTCATCACCTTTCCCTCCTGCCCCCTTCCATCACCTCTACCTCCTGCCTCCTTCCATCACCTTTCCTCTGCCCCTTCCATCACCTTTTCCCCTCCTGCCTTCCATCGCAGCTTCCCTCCTGCTTTATTACCATCACCTCTCCCTCCCCTTACCCCCTTCCATCACCTCTCCCTCTCTGCCCTTCCATCACCTTTCCCCTCCTGCGCCCTTCATCACCTCTCCGCCACTCCTGCCCTTCCATCACCTCCTCCCTCCTGCCTTCCCTTCCATCACCTTTCCACTCCTGCGCCTTCCATCTTACTGTCCATTCCTCTGTCCTCCTGCCCTTCGTCGCCCATCCGTGCCATTCCGTCACCTGTCATTCCCACTTTTCCTCAATGCACATCATCTTGCCTTTTATCACCTCTCCCATCCCTGCCCCTTCCATCACCTCTCCCTCCTGCCTCCTTCATCACCTTTCCCCTCCTGCCCCCTTCCATGCCTTCCTCCTGCCTCCTTCCATCTGCTTTTCCTCCTGCGCCCTTCATCACCCTTTGCCACTCCTGCGCCCTACTCCATCACCTCTCCCTACCTTGCTTCCATCCTGCGCCTTCATCACCTTTCCCTCTGCCCCTTCAATCACCTTTCCCTCCTGCGCCCTTCCATCACCTTTTCCCTCCTGCTGCCCTTCCATCACCTCTCCTTCCTCCTGCTGTCCAGCTCATCACCTTTCCACTCCCTGCCTCTTCCTTCCTTTCCTCTGTCATCCTCTCCTCCTGCCCCTTCCATCACCTGTCCCCTCCTGTCCTTCACCTGCTTCCCTTCTGCGCCCTTCCATCACCTCCTCCCCTCCTGCCTTCCTTCCATCACCTCCACTCCTGCTTCCTTCCATCACCTCTCCCTCCTGCCCTTCCATCACTTATGCTTTCCCTCCTGCCTTCCTTCATTCCTCTTCCCTCCTGCCCCCTTCCATCACCTTTCCCTTTTGCCCCCTTCCATCACCTTTCCCTCCTGCTCCATCTTCCTCCTTCTGCCCCTTCCATCCTTTCCTCCTTGCCCATCACCTTTCCCATCCTTATTTCCCATCTGTCACTCCTCTTTGCTTCGTCGCAGCACCTCCTGCCCCTTCCATCACCTTTTCCCCTCCTGCCTTCCATCCACCTGTCCCTCCATGCACCCCCTTCCATCACCTTTCCCTCCTGCCCTCTTCCATCCACCTTTCCTCCTGCCCTTCCATCACCTCTCCCCTCCTGCCCCCCTTCCATCACCTTTTCCCTCCTGCGCCCCCCTTCCATCACCTCTCCCCTCCTTCCATCACCCTTCCATCTCCTTTCCCTCCTGCTGCTTCTGCAAGTCCTTCATCCACCTCTCCCTCCTGCTTATTCATCTGCTTCCTCTGCCCCTTCCATCACCTGTCCCCTCCTGCACCCCTTCATCCACCTCTCCCTCCTTAGCCCTTCCATCACCTCTCCCTCCTGCGCCCTTCCATCACCTGTCCCGTCCTGCGCCCTTCCATCCTGTCCTCCTGCCTTCCATCCACTAATATCACCTTCCATCACCTGTCCCTCCTGCCCCTTCCATCCCCATGCCTCTCCTCCTGCCCTCCTTTCCATCACCTCCCTCCTGCCCCTTCCATCTCCTCTCCCTCCTGCTTACCTTCATCTTGCTAACACTCCCTCCTGCTTGCCCTTCCATGTCACCTCTCCCATCCCTGCCTTCCCATGTCCACCTTTTCCCTCCTGCCTTCCATCATACCATTATTCCATCCTTGCGCCTTCATCACCTTTCCCTCCTGCGGCCTTCATCACCTCTCCACTCTGCCCCTTCCATCACCTTTCCTCCTGCTTGACTTCCATCACCTCTCCCTCCCTGCCCTTCATCCCTTTCCATACTTTGCCTTCCTTCATCTTCCTCTCCCTCCTGCCCTTCATCACCTGTCCTCTCCTGCTTCCTTCATCACCTTTCCTCACTGCGCCCAACTTCCATCTGCCTCTCCCTCCTGCCCCTTCCATCACCTGTCCTCCTGCCCCCTTCCATCACCTCACTCTCCTGCCCCCATCATCACCTCCTCCTGCTCTACCTTCCATCACCTCTATCCTGCCCTGCCTTCCATCACCTTTCCCTTCTGCTCCTTTAGCCCATCCTCTCCTCCTGCCCCTTCCATCTTACCTTCCCTCCTGCCTTCATTCACCTGTCCTCCTGCTGTATTCCATCACCTTTCCCTCCTGCCATTCCATCACCTTTCCTCATTCCCCTTCCATGCCTGTCCCTCATAAGCACCTTCCATCACCTCTCCTCCTTTCTTGCCCCCTTCAGTCGCACCTCTCCCTCATAGCCCGCTTCCATCACCTGTCCCTCCTAGCCTTCGACTTCATCACCTGTCACCTCCTGCCCCTTCCATCGCATCTCCCTCCTTAGCCCCTTCCATCACCTCTCCATCTGCCCCTTCCATCACCTCTTTCTCCTAAGCCCCTTCCATCTCCTTTCCATCTCCTGCGCCTTCATGCATCGCTCCTCCACTCACTGCCCCATTCCATCACCTCTCCCTCATAAGCCGGCACTCATCGCACCTATCCCTCACTGCCCCTTCCATCACCTGTCCCTCCTGCTTTATTCAATCATATTTCCCTCCCTTCCTTCCATCACCTCTCCCTCCTGCCCCATTCCGTCACATTTCCTCCTGCTTCTTTATTCCATCACCTCTCCCCTCCTGCAGCTTTATTCCATCTTACCTCTCCCCTCCTGCTTCCATCACCTGTCCCTCCTGCCTTTGCTTCCATCACCTGTCCCTCCTTTATGGCCCTTCATCCTGTCCATCACTGCTGTCCATCACCTCCTTCCATGCCCCTTTATCCATCACCTCTCCCCTCCACTGCCCCTTCATCGCAGCACTGTAAGCTACTCCTGCCCCTCTCTTTCCTCCTGCGTCCTCATGCCCTTTCCATCACCTTCCTGCTGCTTGTCCGTCTTGTTTTTCCCTCGTACATTTTCGTGCCTCTCCCATCCTTAGCAGCCCCATCGCAGCTCCCTCCTGCTTCATCACCTTGTCCTCCTGCTTTAGCCTTCATCACCCAGTCCCTCCTGCACCCAGCTTCCGTCACCTGTCCTCCTTAGCGCCCTTCTCACCATAATCCCTCCTGCTTCCCTTCTCTTACCAATCCTCCATGCTTTATTCCATCCTTAGTCATCACTCTTTGTCCATCTTGCTGTCCCTCCTGCCCCCTTCCATCCTTATAATCGTCATAGCCCTTCCGTCACTCTCCTCCTCTTTAATCACCTTTCCTCCCTCTTTATTCCATCACCTTTCCTCATATTCTATCGCAGCTTTTCAACATCACATTCCATCCACCTTTCCCTCCTTGTGATTCCGTCACCTTTTCCTCTGCCTTCCATCACCTTTCCTCCTGCCCCCTTCCATCTGCCTTTCCCTCCTCTTTATTCCATCACCTGTCCCTCCTGCCCCTTCCATCCTTTCCTCCTCCTTCCTTCCATCCTGCTTTCCCTTCTGCCCTTCATCCACCTGTCCCTCTTGGCCCTTCGTCACCTTTTCCTCCTGCTTCCTTCGTCACCTCTCCTCCTGCTTCCTTCACGTCACCAGCACTCACTCCTGCTTCCCCTTCATCACACACCTCCCTCCTGCTGACTTCCGTCACCTGTCCTCCTTCTTCCTTCCATCACCCTATCCTGCTTCCTTCATCACTCTCATCCTGTGGCCATCACCTCTCCCTCCTGCTTTATTCCATCACCTGCAATCCCTCCTTGCCCCTTCGTCCTGTCCATCATAGCCCCTTCATCACTTGTACCATCTGCTTTGGCCATCCCTCTCCTCTGCCTTCCCGTCTCCTTATCTGCCCTTCCATCTTATCTCCCATCATAGCCCTTCCATCACCTCTCCCTCCTGCCCCTTCCATCACCTCTCCCTCCTGCCCCTTCATCACTCTCCTCCTGCCCCTTCATCACCTCTCCCTCCTGCCCCTTCATCACCTCTCCCTCCTGCCCCTTCATCCTCTCCCTCCTGCCACCTTCCATCACCTCTCCCTCCTGCCCTGTTCAATCACCTCTCCCTCCTGCCCCCTTCCATCACCTCTCCCTCCTGCGCCCTTCCATCACCTCTCCCTCCTGCCCCCTTTCATCACCTCTCCTCCTGACCCCTTTCATCACCTCTCCCTGCTCCCTCATCACCCTCCCTCCTGCCTTCATCATCTCCCTCCTTCATCCCTCCCTCCTCCCTTATCCTCACCTCTCCCCTGCACCTCCTCCCTTCCATGACCTCTCCTCTCCTTCATCACTCCACCTCCTCACCTCTCCTCCTGCCCCTCTTCCTCACCTCTCCCCTCTCCTCCTCACCTCTCCTGCTCCCCTCCATCACCTTTCCCTCCTGCCCCCTTCCATCACCTCTCCCTCCTGACCCCTTTCATCACCTCTCCCTCCTGCCCCTCATCACCTCTCCCACTCCTTACCATTCCTTCATACCTCTCCATCCTGCCCCCCTTCATCACCCTCTCCCTCCTGCCCCTTCATCCACCTCTCCTTCCTGCCCTTCATCACCTCTCCATCCTGCTCCCTTCCTCCCTCTCCCTCCTGCCCCTTCCATCACCTCCCCTCTGCCTTCCATCACCTCTCCCTCCTGGCCTCCATCACCTCTCTCCTCCTTCACCACCTCCTCCTCCTCCCCTTCCATCACCTCCTCCTGCCTCCTTCCATCACCTCTCCCTCCTCCCCTTCCATCACCTCTTCCTCCTGCCCCTTCATCCACCTCTCCCTCCTGCCCCTTCATCCCCTCTCCTCCTGTCCCCTTCCATCACCTCTCCCTCCTGCCTTCCCTCACCTTCCATCACCTCATCCTCTCCTTCTGCCCCTTCAACCATGTGAGAGAGGCCACTTCCTCACCTCCTGCTGGCCCCTTCCATTACTCGCTCCATCCCTCCCTCTGCAGCCTTCCATCACCTCTCAGGGAGCTCCTGCCCCCTTCCATCACCCTCTCCCATCCTGTCCTCTTCCTGCTTCCATCAAAGCCATCAAACCTCCTCCCTCCTGCTATCACCTCTCGTTCCCTCTCCGTAACAACCTCTACGGCGTCAGACTATTCGATCCATCAACAGACTTGTTCCATCTGAAAACGTCCAGTTCCTTCAACCTTGTGGAACAATTTTTTACTACGATTCGGACTTGTTTCCTTCGATGGCATTC
The DNA here is from genome assembly GCF_024679095.1 of Eriocheir sinensis. Lineage (NCBI taxonomy): Eukaryota > Metazoa > Arthropoda > Malacostraca > Decapoda > Varunidae > Eriocheir > Eriocheir sinensis. The sequence goes on from NW_026112241.1 coordinate 117,978, forward strand.
ACTTGAAACCCTGTTGGAGCAGCAACCCGTTTCAGAGGCTGCTCTGTGACCAATGGCTCGAAAGCCAAAAAACGCGGCAAGAGCAACACAGCTCCACCGTAAGTGCACTCAACCGAAAACTCCCGACTCGAATCACATTAAGCTTGCTATGTAAACGCTCGTACCTACGTAACAAATTTGAAGACTTAGAAGTCCTCCTGAAGCTAAAATCATTATCACATCATCAGGAGAGAATCTTGATAGAGCAACTTCAAATAGAGATTTCATTGCGGAATATAGATTACCGGGTTATACCATTTTAGCTTCCATGAAAGAGAGAACAGACAGGGTGGAGGCGTTATCTTTACGTATCACAACTCTCTCCATCCAGTATCCGTGAAAACAGATATTATAACCAATGTAGACACGGTCTTCATTGAAATTAAAAATAAACGTAAAATAGTAATTGGACTTATCTACGAATATACCGCCAACCCAGACTCTTGATATCGACCACGCATTACGAGTGAATTATTATTAGAAACAAGTAGCAGTTGCGAGGCGTAATTGTTGGGGACTTTAACGCCGGTGAAAAGATGGGGTGAACCGTTGAACTGTCATACAGGAGCTCGACCTGTACACAAATTTACTGGAGAAAGTGATTTACATCAACACGTTCAGAACTCAACTCGGGAAAATAGCAATACTTGACCTTATCTGGTATTCAACGACAGCTGATCTAATTAACAGAAGTGAAATGTTGGTCCAGTTTTTAGTTCTAGCGATCACCGAACAATCACATTAAGCATCAATATATGAAAGAAAGTAGTAACTCCTAGTGAAAGATTGCCTGATTATCAGAGGAAGCGAATTTCGTAAGACCGATCAATTCTAAATAATTCTGACTGGACTGAAATCACGGCGGAAACAGATATTGATAAATCTTGGGGGCCTTCACCAATATTGAACAATGCCATAAGCATAATGTGTACCCTATCGTAACAGACGTTCAGCTTCTAGAAGAAACCCAAATGGTGCAGAATATGAAATTCAAAATAGCCTATCTCTAAAAAACGCGTATACAGTAGGTACATATCATCTCAGGCGAAGGGCTGACAAACTAGCCTCAGGTTGAGCTTATTCGCCGCAAACCTAAAACGAAGCAGAAAAATCTTGAAGAATATATAGCGGAAACAAAATAATCTAATCCTAAAGAATTTTTCAGCTATGTAAATAATAAAAGTCACTCACTTGTGGTAATCACCCGCTTGACAGACGAGACTGGGTAACCACGGACAGTAAACAGAAATGGCCTAAAATCCTAAATAACTTTTCGCATCCACGTATGTTCACCGACGAAGATTGAAAACCTCAACCGCCGGAGGTTAGAAGGACCGAAAAGATGTTAAGTGGCGTGCTCATCGTGAAAGTGACATTTACACTGAATTGAAAAGATTAAAAGTAAGCAAAGCTCCTGGTCCGAGACAGTTTGTCCCCCTAGGGTCTTAAAAGAAAATCAAACATCAAATTTGTAAACCGCTCTCCATCATATTCAATAAATCTTTAACAGCTGGAAAAGGTTCCGTCGGACTGAAGATGGCGAAATGTAACACCAATTTTCAAAAGGGGACAAGTCTCATCGAAACTATCGACCAATTAGCCTGACATCAGTGTTTGTAAGTTAATGGAGACTATCATTCGCGACAATATGGTGAAATTCTTCGAAGAAAATAATAATATAATAAATAATTCAACATGGCTTCAGTAAACGTTCGTGTTGACTAACTTACTTGATTTTTTTCACTATATTTTGAGGTGTTCGATGAAAGCAGATCAGTAGATATCATATACCTGGACTTTCAGAAAGCAATTTGATAAGGTCCCCACCAACGATTGCTCAAGCAAACTGCACTGGCGCACGGTATCTCAGGTAACATTCACAATTGGATCGCGGACTGGCTCTCTGAGCGGAAACAAATGTAAGTTCTAAACGGTGTTACATCTAACTGGCTCGATGTCAAAAGCGGCGTACCTCAGGGATCAGTGCTGGGCCCCATGCTCTTCTTAATTTATCAATTAATGATGTCGATGATGGGCTCATTTGCAAAATATCAAAATTTGCTGATGACACCAAATTGTACTACAAAGTAACTGCGATACTCGACGAAGACCTTTACAATCAGATATCGAATCGACAAACGTTGGGCCAATCAGTGGCCGATGAAATTTAACGTTGAGAAATGCAAAGTGTTGCACATGGGTCCAGAAAAAATAACAATTGCGTTCGGTACGTAATGGGAACCTCTGGCCAACAACTTACGTGCGTAGGAAAAGGATCTTGGAATCACTATATCAAGCGACCTGAAAAGCCCGAATCAGCATTGTTCAGAGGTAATAAAACTGCAAACAAATTGGTTGGCTACATCGGACGAGTCTTTAATAAATAAAACGGAAAAGTAATATTAAAACTGTATAATTCGTTGGTTCGACCCCGTCCTGAAGTACTGTGTACAGTTTGGTCTCCCTACTACAGAAAAGACACTTACTAGAAAAGTTCAACGGGTCCAACGAGAGTAACAAAGATGATTCTAGGTTGAGAAATTTGTCCTTATGAACAAAGGCTTAAAGTATGATTATTCAGCCTATCAAAACGAAAGAATGCCGTCGATCTAATAGAAGTGTTTAAAATGTTCAAAACGGTTTGATTCAGTGATAATGCGGAAGATTACTTTTACAATTGATCGATCAAATAGAAACAAAGAAGAAATCACTGGAACAATTTGAAGATAAGGTGGTAAAGATTCTCGTCGCACGAAGCCTAAACGAGGCGCTTTCTTCTTCCAATCAATTGGTAATGCTTTGGAACTCTCTACCTTGTGATGTCGTTGATGGTACAACAGTTACGACCTTCAAAATAGCCAATAGGCTTTGTTTGCCTGCAACCATGTTTTCCACTGATATTACTCATTGTCGTAATAACGTTAAGTTCTTTCGAATCACCTCTCCCTCCTGGTGTCCTTGCCCTTCCACTTTTGTGCCCGGTTAGTACCTGCCCCTTCCATCACCTCTCCCTCCTGCCCCTTCCATCACCTCTCCCTCCTGCCCCTTCATCACCTCTCCTCCTGCCCCCTTCATCACCTCTCCCTCCTGGCCCCTTCCATCACCTCTCCTCCTGCCCCTTCCATCACCTCTCCTCCTGGCCCCTTCCATCACCTCTCCTCCTGGCCCTTCCATCACCTCTCCCTCCTGGCCCTTCCATCACCTCTCTCCTTTCCTCCTGGCCCTTCCATCACCTCTCCTCCTGGCCCCTTCCATCACCTCTCCTCCTGCCCCTTCATCACCTCTCCCTCCTGGCCCCTTCCATCACCTCTCCTTCCTGCCCCCCTTCCATCACCTCTCCCTCCTGCCCCCTTCCATCACCTCTCCCTCCTGCCCCCTTCCATCCCCTCTCCCTCCTGGCCCCTTCCATCACCTCTCCCTCCTGCCACCTTCCATCCACCTCTCCCTCCTGCCCCCCTTCCATCACCTCTCCCTCCTGCCCCTTCCATCGTCTCTCCCTCCTGCCCCCTTCCACCTCTCCCTCCTGCACCTTCCATCACCTCTTCCTCCTGCCCCCTTCCATCACCTCTCCCTCCTGCCCCCTTCCATCACCTCTCCCTCCTGCCCCCTTCCATCACCTCTCCCTCCTGCCCCCTTCCATCACCTCTCCCTCCTGCCCCCTTCCATCACCTCTCCCTCCTGCCCCCTTCAATCACTCTCTCCTGCCCCTTCCATCACCTCCCCTTCTGGCCCTTCCATCACCTCTCCCTCCTGCCCCTTCCATCACCTCTCCCTCCTGCCCCTTCATCACCTCTCCCTCCTGCCCCTTCCATCCCCTCTCCCTCCTGCCCCTTCCATCACCTCTCCCTCCTGCCCCTTCCATCACCTCTCCCTCCTGCCCCCCTTCCATCACCTCCCCTCCTGCCCCTTCCATCACCTCTCCTCCTGCCCCTTCCATCACCTCTCCCTCCTGCCCCTTCATCACCTCTCCCTCCTGCCCCCTTCCATCACCTCTCCCTCCTGCACCCTTCCTTCACCTCTCCCTCCTTGCCGCTTCCATCACCTCTCCCTCCTGGCCCCTTCATCACCTCTCCTCCTGCCCCTTCATCACCTCTCCCTCCTGCCCCCTTCCATCACCTCTTCCCTCCTGCCCCCCTTCCATCACCTCTCCCTCCTGGCCCCTTCCATCACCTCTCCCTCCTGCCCCTTCCATCCTCTCCCTCCTGCCCCTTCCATCACCTCTCCTTCCTGCCCCCTCCATCACCTCCCTTCCCTCCTGCCCCTTCCATCACCTCTCCTCCTGGCCCCTTCCATCACCTCTCCCTCCTGCCCTTTCCATCACTTCTCCCTCCCGGCCCCTTCCATCACCTCTCCCTCCTGCCCCCTTCCATCACCTCTCCCTCCTGCCCACTTCCATCACCTCTCCCTCCTGCCCCCTGCCATCACCTCTCCCGCCTGCCCCTTCCATCACCTCTCCCTCCTGCCCCCTTCATCACCTCTCCCCTCCTGCCCCCTTCATCACCTCTCCCTCCTGCCCCCTTCCATCCTCTCCTCCTGCCACTTTCCATCACCTCTCCCTCCTGCCCCCTTCCATCACCTCTCCCTCCTGCTCCCTTCCATCACCTCTCCTTCCTGCCCCCTTCCATCACCTCTCCCTCCTGCCCCCTTCCATCACCTCTCCCTCCTGCCCCTTCCAGCACCTCTCCGTCCTCGCCCCTTCCATCACCTCTCCCTCCTGCCCCCTTCCATCACATCTCCTCCTGCCCCTTCCATCACCTCTCCCTCCTGGCCCTTCCATCACCTCTCCCTCCTGGCCCCTTCCATCACCTCTCCCTCCTGGCCCTTCCATCACCTCTCCCTCCTGCCTCCTTCCATCACCTCTCCCTCCTGGCCCCTTCCATCACCTCTCCTTCCTGCCCCTTCCATCACCTCTCCTTCCTGCCCCCTTCCATCACCTCTCCTTCCTGCCTCCTGCCCCCGTCCATCACCTCTCCCTCCTGCCTTCCATCACCTCTCCCTCCTGCCCCTTCCATCACCTCTCCCTCCTCCCCCTTCCATCACCTCTCCCTCCTGCCCCCTTTAATCACCTCCCTCCTGCCTTCCATCACCTCTCCCTCCTGCCCCCTTCGTCACATCCCTCCTGCCCCTTCCATCACCTCTCCCTCCTGCCCCTTCCATCACCTCTCCCTCCTGCCCCTTCATCACCTCTCCCTCCTGGCCCTTCCATCACCTCTCCTCCTGCCCCTTCCATCACCTCTCCCTCCCCCCCTTCCATCACCTCTCCCTCATCACCTCTCCCTCCTGCCCCTTCCATCCTCTCCCCTCCTGCCCCTTCATCACCTCTCCCTCTGCCCCTTCCATCACCTCTCCCTCCTGGCCCCTTCCATCACCTCTCCCTCCTGCCCCTTCCATCACCTCTCCCACCTGCCCCTTCCATCACCTCTCCCTCCTGCCCCTTCCATCACCTCTCCCCTCCTGCCCCTTCCATCACCTCTCCTCCTCCCCTTCCATCCTTCCATCACCTCTCCTCCTGGCCTTCATCACCTCTCCCTCCTGCCCCTTCCATCACCTCATCCTCCTGCCCCCTTCCATCACCTCTCTCTCCTGCCCCCTTCCATCACCTCTCCCTCCTGCCCCTTCCATCACCTCTCCCTCCTGCCCCCTTCCATCACCTGTGTGAGCATTGCCAGTAATCCAGACACACTAATAACGGTCTCTCTCTCCTCGTTATAGTAATGAAAGGATTGGAAACCTTGATGCTGTTCATTTTCATGAGTTTTATTCAGCTTGTACATCGTAATGAACTCTTCATTTTACATATACAGTTTTATACTTGTAAGGACGGCGAAGCGAAGCTTGCCCGGGCGCCAGCAGCCCCGGGCCGGTCCTGCCTGAGGCTGTAAATATCGAAGGCGCCAGGCAGTCCCGCTGAAGGCGCATGACCCGCTGGAGTCGCGTGCTGAAAAAGAGGATGTTGCTGGTGTGTGTAAGATCGTAAACTACCGGGCTGGAAGACTGTCCAACAAAACAGGTGTCGCAGGCCACCGTTGAACCCAGAGTCATGATGACTGTTCAGAAGGCTGGTCGGGTCATCATGATGGTCTGCCGCAAGGAGTAGCTGCTCCCTCGCCATTCATACCACAGGATGCCGGTGGATCCCTCGTGTCGCCCCTCGTGCGGCAAGCTGTTCAGCCTGGCGTAGCTACATTCACGGTGCCACCACGGACCACCATAGCTGAAATGATCAGTCATTCAATGTTCTCATCATTCCACGAAGGTTGACTAAGGTGTCAGAAAGGTCAGCATAGCCTTAAGATCTACCAGTTATGGAACTTGGTTTTAGCATTCGCAGAGACCTTTTTTCATTTGAAAGGCATTGCAAAGTTCATGTTTTTTTTGTTGTTGTTGTTAATTACATCAGATCGTGACATTCATCTTCTTGGAAAGGATGATTTTATCACAAGTTCCTGTGTGTACATATGGGAAGATCCAGCAATACTGAGCCTTGGTTTTATTTCAGCCACGCATAAGTAACTAAATAATGTGACCTGCTGAAACTTATGAAGCCAAGCCATTGAGCCTTACTTACACCGCGGCACAGTTCCTTGGCCATGAGTCGTTATCAGCATCATGAGTGGTAAAGCTGCGGCCAGAATTATAGGTTAAAGAGTCCCCTGCGTCACCGCTGTACCTGGAATTCATATATATATATATATATATATATATATATATATATATATATATATATATATATATATATATATATATATATATATATATATATATATATATATATATATAGAGAGTATTGAGTATATGAATAGAGAGAGGAGAGAGAGAGAGAGAGAGGTGGTGGTGGTGGTGAGTGAGGTGAGTGGTGGTGAGTGAGTGAGTGAGTGAGTGAGTGTGTGAGTGTGTGTGTGTGTGTGTGTGTGTGTGTGTGTGTGTGTGTGTGTGTGTGTGTGTGTGTGTGTGTGTGTGTGTGTGTGTGTGTGTGTGTGTTGGTGTGCTGAGTGCTGAAAATAACAAAATATTTTAGGCATTCATGAAGAATGGGTTTTGAGATCTCAATTGAATGGCTACACAGACACAGGGAGATGCGCTGCATGTCTGTGAACTCTGGCTGTTGGCTGAAGCATTCTGTGGGTTGGCCTAACTTAGGACCAGAGGTCGGACAAATATTTAAAGGACACAAAACATATTTTTTCACACAAAGCAGTGATTTTCGCAAAAACAAATCGCTGTTTTTGCTGGATATTTACATACCAAGTGTCCCAAACACGACACTTTTAGCAGATCCCTGTTGGTACCTTCATGGCGGCGGTGTTTCAGCGGTCTGCTTACTAAGTATTGAGTTAGAAGATACAGGCAGTGGTGTCAGGAGTGACTACTACTACTATTACTACTACTACTACTACTACTGCTGCTACTACTACTACTACTACTACAACGACTTTGTAAAGCTCTCCCATAACATCTTGGCTCACCTGTCAACAGTGAGGCGGTACTTGGTGCTTGGAGGGCCGACGTAGAAGAAGCCGTACTTTGCGTACCGTTTTACGTCGTCCCAATCCGCCATGTCGATGCGCAGTTCCTGAAGGGCCGTCGATGTCAGTCCGTGCAGCAGGTCCAGGCCCAGCCAGAACTCGTCCTCGAGATGGCCGAAACCCAAGTCGCATTCTCGCCAGGTCCGGTTAAAATCTTCCCGGACGGTGAGATTTGTGCGTCTCTGGAACACCGTCCAGCCCCCTCCGTCAGTCGTTTGGTCGCAGTACACTGCCGCGCGGCGCTGGGGCTGCCCAGGGAAGGGGTACACGTGGCGAAGGCCCTTGCCACTATCCCCGCCGTCCAGCAGGTCCTTGCAGTGACGCGGTCGGTTGTCGTAGTGACGCACGACTTGACGCACCTCCTGCAGCAGCTCTCTCGCCTCCTGCATGGTCAGGCAAAGGGTTGGTCTATCACTGCGAGTAGGTCACCAACGGAAATAGAAAGTAACAGTCGCTAATGTCATTGTTTTATGTGTGATTTGGCTGCGTAGCTTATTGGGATTTGGGCATCATATTTGATGTGTCTACTTTACATTATTTGATTGGATTAAGTTACGTTACTTCGTCGTCAGGTCTCACTACTTGGTGGTGTATAGTTACATAACACGAAGGAAGCTGTATTTCTTTGCGGAATAAACCATTACCTGCACCAGCGGGTTCGGCGGCGTTGGGCGCTGCACGGAGGCGGGTGCACAGCTGTCCAGGGCTTCGGCCACACACGCCTCGCTGAAGCCCGTGGCGACGAGGAGACTGGACACTACGGACTTACCAAGGAGCACGTTGCTCGTGTTGCCTTCTGCAGCAGGGGCGGGAGTGTTGGCTGGCTCCACCGCGGCCACGACCACGGCCATGACCGCGACGCTCAGCAACATCAGAAGTGTCATTACTTCTGATCTTCTGGCAAGTGAAGTATTTTCCCAAGACTCGTCTGACAGGCAGCAGGTCACGATGCCTTGCAGAACTTCACTGGTGAAGTGCCCGGCTTCTGCCAGGGTGCGTCGGCTTATAAAGCCTTGCCGCCGCCCCCCCTCTCCTCGGGCCTAACAATGACGCACCCAGCGTGCAATGTGTGTGTGTGTGTGTGTGTGTGTATGTGTGTGTGTGTATCTTCGTTTATTACTATTATCTCTCTCTCTCTCTCTCTCTCTCTCTCTCTCTCTCTCTCTCTCTCTCTCTCTCTCTCTCTCTCTCTCTCTCTTTCGTGTCATTAGTTCACAGGGAATAAATATCTTTAATTAGTACGTAATGTGAAGCCTGAGGAGGAGGAGGAGGGTCATCTGGCAGTTATGAAATGAAGGTCAGAGACTTGATGAGGCGAATGGAAGAGAAGAAGAAGGAAGAGAAGAAGAAGAGGGAGAAGAAGAAGAAGAAGAAGAGGAGAAGAAGAAGAAGAAGAAGAAAGAAGGAAGAAGAGGAGAAGAAGAAGGAAGAAGAAGAAGAAGATGAAGGAGGAGGAGGAGGAAGGAGGAGGAAGAGAAGGAGGAGAAGAGGGTGAAGAGGTAAACAAAACAACAACAATTTTGATGTTTCTATGTCTCCTCCTCCTCCTCTTCCTCCTCCTCCTCTTCCTTCCCCTTTCTCCTCCTCCTCCTCCTCCTCTTCCTCCTCCCCCTCTTCCTCCTCCTCCTTCTCCTCTTCTAGCCATAGAGGAAATGGTTGCGTTTATTCATCAGTTTAATTCTTCTTCTCTTCCTCCTCCTCCTCCTCTTCTTCTCTTCCTCCTCCTCGTCCTTCTCCTCTTCTTCCTCCTCCTCCTCCTCTTCTTCTCTTCCTCCTCCTCGTCCTTCTCCTCTTCTTCCTCCTCCTCCTCCTCTTCTTCTCTTCCTCCTCCTAGTCCTTCTCCTCTTCTTCCTCCTCCTCCTCCTCTTCTTCTCTTCCTCCTCCTCGTCCTTCTCCTCTTCTTCCTCCTCCTCCTCCTCTGCCCCGTTCGAAAAAATGTCTTAATCTGCAGAAAGGAA
>NW_026112241.1:132500-137500 GCF_024679095.1 Eriocheir sinensis
ATCTATTTATCTTTATCTATCTATCTATTTATCTATCTATTTATCTATCTATATATCTATCTATCTATTTATCTATATATTTATCTAGCTATTTAGCTATTTATCTTTATATTTATCTATCTATTTATCTATCTATTTATCTATTAATCTATATATCTACTTATCTATCTATATATTTATCTATCTCTTTATCTATCTATCTATCTATCTATTTATCTATCTATTTATCTAGCTATTTATCTAGCTACATATCTAGCTATTTATCTATATATTTATCTATATCTATTTATCTATATATTTATCTATCTATTTATCTATCTACTTATATATCTATTTATCTATCTGTTTATCTATATAATTATCTATCTATATATTTATCTATCTATCAATAACTATCTATTTATCTATCTATTTATCTATCTATCTATTTATCTATCTATTAATCTATGTATTTATCTATCTATATTTATTTGTATATCTATTTACATATATATATTTATCTATCTATTTATCTATCTATTTATCTATCTATTTATCTCTCTATCTATCTATTTATTTATCTATCTATTTATCTATCTATCTATCTACTTATCTATCTGTATATTTATCTATCTATTTACCTATCTCTCTATCTATTTATCTATCTATTTATCTCTCTATTTATCTCTCTATTTATCTCTCTATTTATCTATTTATCTATCTATTTATCTATCTATTTATCAATCTCTATATATCTATCTATTTATCTATCTATTTATCTATCTATTTATCTATCTATCTATTTATCTATCTATTTATCTATTTATCTATCTTTATCTGTCTATCTATTTATCTATCAATTTATCTATCTATCTAACTATTTATCTATCTATTTATCTATCTATTTATCTAAATATCTATATCTATATTTATCTATCTATTTATCTATCTATTTATCTATATATTTATCTATCAATATTTATCTCTATCTATTTTTTATCTATATATCTATTTATCTCTCCATTTATCTATCTATTTATCTATCTATTTATCTATCTATTTATCTATCTATTTATCTCTCCATTTATCAATCTATTTATCTATCTATTTATCTTTCTATTTATCTATCTATCTATCTACTTATCTATCTGTATATTTATCTCTCTATTTATCTATCTATCTATCTATTTATCCATCTATTTATATATCTATTTATATATCTATTTATCTTGGTATTTATCTATCTGTTTATCTATCTATTTATCTATATATTTGTCTATCTATTTATCTACCTATTTATCTACCTATTTATCTATCTATTTGTCTATTTATTTATCTATCTATCTATCTATCTATCTATCTATCTATCTATCTATCTATCTATCTATCTATCTATCTATCTATCTATCTATCTATCTATCTATCTATATATATATATATATATATATATATATATATATATATATATATATATATATATATATATATATATATATATTTATCTATCTATCTATTTATCTATCTGTCTATTTAACTATCTTTTTTATCTATCTATCTATTTATCTCTCTATTTATCTATCTATTTATCTATATATTTATCTATCTATCTATTTATCTATCTATTTATCTCTCTATTTATCTATCTATTTATCTATATATTTATCTATCTATCTATTTATCTATCTATCTATTTAACTATCTATTTATCTATCTATTTATCTATCTATTTATCTCTCTATTTATCTATCTATTTATCTATATTTATCAATCCATTTATCTCTCTATATATCTATCTATCTATATATATATATATATATATATATATATATATATATATATATATATATATATATATATATATATATATATATATATATATATATATATATATATATATATTTATAACAATTTTTATATATATATATATCTATATATCTATCTATTTATATATCTATTTATCTATCTATTTATCAATCCTTTTATATATCTATTTATCTATCTATTTATCTATCTATTTATATATCTATCTATTTATCTATCTATATTTATCTATCTATTTTTCAATCCATTTATCTATTTATTTATCTATCTATTTATCAATCTATTTATCTATCTATCTATTTATCTATCTATATTTATCTCTCTATCTCTCTATTTATCTATATATCTATTTATCTATCTATCTAATTATCTATATATTTATCTATCTATTTATCTCTCTATTTATCTATCCATTTATCTCTCTATTTATCTATCTATTTATCTATCTATTTATCTCTCTATTTATCTATCTCTTTATCTATCTATTTATATCTATTTATCTATATATTTATCTATCTCTTTATCTATCTATTTATCTATATTTATCTATACATTTATCTATATATTTATCTATCTATTTATCTATCTTTTTATCTATCTATTTATCTATCAATTTATCTATATATTTATCTATATATTTATATATGTCTATTTATCTATCCATCTATTTATCTATCTATTTATCAACCTATATATCTATACATCTGTTTATCTATCTATTTATCTATCTATCTATCTATTTATCTATATATCTATTTATGTATCTATATTTACCTCTCTATTCATCTATCTATTTATCAATTCATTTATCTTTTTTTATCTATCTATCTATTTATCTCTCTATTTATCTCTCTATTTATCTATCTATTTATCTCTCTATTTATCTATCTATTTATCTATCTATTTATCTCTATTTATCTATCTATTTATCTATATATTTATCTATCTATTTATCTATCTATTTAACTATCTATTTATCTATCTATCTATTTATCTATCTATTTATCTCTCTATTTATCTATCTATTTATCTATATTTATCAATCCATTTATCTCTCTCTCTCTCTCTCTCTCTCTCTCTCTCTCTCTCTCTCTCTCTCTCTCTATATATATATATATATATATATATTTATTTATCTATCTATTTATCTATCTATTTATCAATCCTTTTATCTATCTATTTATCTATCTATTTATCTATCTATTTATCTATCTATCTATTTATCTATCTATATTTATCTATCTATTTTTCAATCCATTTATCTATTTATTTATCTATCTATTTATCAATCTATTTATCTATCTATTTATCTATCTATATTTATCTCTCTATCTCTCTATTTATCTATATATCTATTTATCTATCAATCTATCTAATTATCTATATATTTATCTATATTTATCTCTCTATATATCTATCCATTTATCTATCTATTTATCTATCTATTTATCTCTCTATATATCTATCTATTTATCAATCCATTGATCTATATATTTATCTATCTATTTATCTATCTATTTATCTATCTATTTATCTATCTATTTATCTATCTATCTTTATCTATCTATTTAACTATATATCTATATATTTATCTATCTATCTATATATTTATCTATCTATCTATCTATCTATTTATCTATATATTTATCTATATATTTATCTATCTAATTATCTATTTATTTATCTAGCTATTTATCTATCTATTTATCAATCTATTTATCTATACATCTATCTGTCTATTTATCTATATATTTATCTATCTATTTATATATCTATCTATCTATTTAACTATCTATTTATCTATCTATTTATATATCTATCTATTTATCTATATATTTATCTATCTATATATTTATCTATATATTTATCAATATTTATCTATCTATTTATCTATCTATTTATCTAGCTATGTATCTATCTATTTATCTAGCTATTTATCTATACATCTATCTATCTATCTATTTATCTATATATTTATCTATCTATTTATATATCTATCTATCTATTTAACTATCTATTTATCTATCTATTTATCTATATATTTACCTATATCTGTTTATCTATCTATTTATCTATTTATCTAATTCTCTATTTATCCCTCTATTTATCTATCTATTTATCTATCTACTTATCTATCTATTTATCTCTCTCTATTTATCTATCTATTTATCTCTCTCTATTTATCTATCTATTTTTCTATATATTTATCTATCTCTATTTATCTATCTATTTATCTATCTATTTATCAATCCATTTATCTCTCTATTTATCTATATATTTATCTATCTATTTATCTCTCTATTTATATATCTATTTAACAAGCTATTTATCTATCTGTTTATCTATCTATTTACCTATCCATCTATCTCAATTTATCGATCTATCTATTTATCTATCTATCTTTTTATCTATCTATTTATCTATCTATTTATCTATCTATCTATCTATCTATCTATCTATCTATCTATCTATTTATCTTTATCTATCTATCTATCTATCTATCTATTTATCTATCTATATATTTATCTATCTATTTATCTATATATTTATCTAGCTATTTAGCTATTTATCTTTATATTTATCTATCTATTTATCTATCTATTTATCTATTAATCTATATATCTACTTATCTATCTATATATTTATCTATCTCTTTATCTATCTATCTATCTATCTATTTATCTATCTATTTATCTAGCTATTTATCTAGCTACATATCTATCTATTTATCTATCTATTTATCTAGCTATTTATCTATATATTTATCTATCTATTTATCTATCTACTTATATATCTATTTATCTATCTGTTTATCTATATAATTATCTATTTATATATTTATCTATCTATCAATAACTATCTATTTATCTATCTATCTATCTATCTATTTATCTATCTATTAATCTATGTATTTATCTATCTATATTTATTTGTATATCTATTTACATATATATATTTATCTATCTATTTATCTATCTATTTATCTCTCTATCTATCTATTTATTTATCTATCTATTTATCTATCTATTTATCTATCTATCTACCTCAATTTATCGATCTATCTATTTATCTATCTATCTTTTTATCTATCTATTTATCTATCTATTTATCTATCTATCTATCTATCTATCTATCTATCTACCTATCTATTTATCTTTATCTATCTATCTATTTATCTATCTATTTATCTATCTATATAT
>NW_026112241.1:150000-202500 GCF_024679095.1 Eriocheir sinensis
TGGTATATTTCTAGTTAAGTTGCCTGGACTAAATACATTGCGATAATGGTAAGACAAAACACAATTATTTCTGGACTAGCAAAGGAAAGAGCAGTTCGTTTAAATTTGCACTGCATTGTATCATAAATGTTTTGAAAACAATCTAGTGTAAAATAGCGTTTGTTTTTTTCAGTTTGTTTCAAATTAAATTTGTAATGGGTAACATTGGTGTCAAACGTATCCATTCATTATAAACATGTATTGGTACGTGGCAGCCACAATATTATTTCTTCATATTAACACTCTAGAAGACACAAGTGGTGTTTGATAGTAGCTCCCTCAAAATAAATGGCTCTATACTTCATACATATAGTCATTGCTGACCTTTAGACCGAACTATATATATATATATATATATATATATATATATATATATATATATATATATATATATATATATATATATATATATATATATATATATAAGTTGTTACCTGCATATATATATATATATAGTTAATGCACATGTAGATATTTTTTGTATCGTTCATTGGTAGGATCCTACTGCAGTCTCTAATGTTGTTATATTTCTGCTATTCGAAACTGGACTGACTGAATTTAGGACTATTCATGTATATTTCCACTGTTGTCTAAGGGTTAAAATTATATAAATTTTTAAGGTTCATATTTTTCATTACATTACATTTTGTATTGATTAACAATAATTAGTTAAAATTACTATGTTTTACTGCAGGTGCCTTCAGTGGGTGCAGTAGAAAGCCTTGAAAATTGGCTTTCAGCATACCGCTTTGCCATCTGTAGCATCTACTTTGATGGGGTTCATTTTGGCAGCAAGGGCTTGCTGGCTGCTGCTGACTGGCAGCCCACGTCACACAGGTAAGACGAAGTTATGCGGATGCTCCTTTATTTATGACTTTCTCAATCATCTCTCTCTCTCTCTCTCTCTCTCTCTCTCTCTCTCTCTCTCTCTCTCTCTCTCTCTCTCTCTCTCTTCAAGGTGTGTGTGTGTGTGTGTGTGTGTGTGTGTTAGTAAATGTAATACTTATACCCATTATCTATTTTGGCAGATGGCCATGAGGAGACAACCACCCACTGGTAATCAGTTTACAGCATTTTCTTGAAAAGTAACTGCAATGCACAAGAGTTGGCATTACACTATTAGTGAAAGAATTGGATGCATTTGGAAAACAAAAGTTGGATTTCCACACTTTGATGGGTTGAGTGTATTCAATTTGACAGATAAGAACAAATAGTAGTTTTGTAATCATTATCACTTTACTTTTGATTGATTTGTTACCTCAGCATCATCATCCCACACGCAGCCAAGCCATTGATCTTCAGCTTTCAATGTGGAGCTGGAACCTCTTTCACACAGATTGTGCTGCCACATTATGGTTAGTGAAAATTAATTATGGTAATTACATTACATTGTGGGTCAGTCATTAACATCTTGCCATGTTTTCCAATATTATCGTTGTTGCTTTTACTTTATCTTCATATACTTTGGTGATTTTCTAAGTTTGGTGTAATTTAATGTTGTCTGTCACTGACATCCTTTTACTTTATGTTTTTTCCGGTAATCTTGCATTATGATGAATTGTTTATTCTGATAAAGGGTTACGCCAATGCTTCCTGCAACACAAATTGTTACCTACAAGTGGTTGGTGACCATAAGGGTCTCAACAGCACCTGGCTACATCCATGCCATTCCCATTAATGGTGTGCATGTGGAGCAAGCTTCACATAACTTTCAGACAGAGATGCAGCTCAATTATCGTTTTATTTCAGATTCAGTGTTTTGCCTAGTCTTTTAGGTGCAGAAGTTAATATTATTAGTGGTAGTATTAATACAATTAATGTATTAATTATTGATTTATCAATATTTATATTAATATATCATTATGTTTAAAATTTCTAATACTAATAGTAACATGAACAAAATATCATAACTATATTTAGCTATACTCATTTATTATTATTGCTTTTCTTATTATTAATCCTTCAGTGTCCTAGCACTTTAAATCTAGTGCTTTTCCGTCTAGCAGCCAAAGTTGTGGCCTTTGTGAATGTGTATGTCCTAAGTGTTCATTGGTGTAACTAGCTACATCATCAAATTCACATCTCTTTCCCTTCTCACCCAGTTGTCCCAATATGTACATCCTTTCAGTATCCAAATAATTTCAATATACCTCTTCTAATCACTTAACCACTGAAGTCAGTTTATATCATACCCTATAACTCTTCCTTCATGATCATAACATCACCTGGCCTCTTAATTCTGGCACACCAACAAACCCACTTGGCAATTTCATCTCTGTATTTTACCATGGACATACTTCTTCCGTTTCCTTCCATGTTTCTCTGTCGAATATTATTCCACATCTAACAAAACCACATATCCCAACAGATCTGAACACAGGTTTCGGTAACACCCACGAGAATGTGGCAGCCCAAGAGTGAGAGTCCAAGAAAGAGGCCACAGTTGGTGTGGAGTTAAACAGAACTCAGCCACTCCCTGAGGAATGTGGTAGTATCCAACCCCACACACAGCTGCTCAGTGTCCCCAAGCCACACATGAAAATGAACTGCAGACTGACCCTGACGAGTGTGCGCCCCATTGCACTGCACCAGCTCCACGTGCTGATTTTGGTATGAATACTATTAGTTTTATTGATTGTTGTGTTATTAATCTAATTATGACTCATTAAAATCATGCAAGAGCAGCACACCATCATGCTCCTCTGAAGCAGAGGGAGAGGAATAACCTCTGCTTTGATGAAAAGCTGTGAAACAGACCACCACAGCATTGCAACAGAATCATTACAAAACAGTACTTTCTCACTGAATGTTTGGTTGCTTCAAGGAAATTGCAGCTATTAATGAAATGCGATTGATAGTTTGAATCAGCATTGAGCGTGGACCATCCTACCTTGTGGATGATATTTCACCATCATATAAATTTATACTCATCACATTAGGCATGCATATGTCCGCACTATTTTACACAAACAAAAGGAAGGAAATTAAATTCCTCACTTATTTAACTTAGGCATCCTGGGAGAGTTGTAGAATTCCTTCATATAACTGCTAATTTATGTATCCTGAAATGATTTGATATTGTCATAGCTTTTTTTTTATTTTTTTATCAAAACCATGTTATATTGTATATAATACAATTGTCCTTTACAGACTATTATGGTGCATCCATTCAGTCTTTCAATTTTAGTAGCTACCATGAGACGTATTTCGTAATAGCTAATTTCCAGATGCTTTGTATTAAAAGTGTCATGAAACCCGCTGCAAAAAATAATCAGCTATAGTCAACCCTTGCTTTAAAGAACCAATTTGAGGAGGGGTGATGTTATATCCAAAAATCTTTAACATCTGAAGCATCCAATTTTTTGTGTATAACAACCTTGTCTATTATGTGAACCTAAAACGTCCCTGTTTCCCTAGATACCAATTCTTTCCTTGTATGTGATGCTTAATCCTGACATGCATCTCCATTATCAGCAGGAAGAGTAATTATAAGAATAACTCTACCTATAGCTGATAGCAATGCGATTTAGAGAGAAAGTTGATGCTAATAGCCTTACTTTTAGTAGTCCTGCCCTATAAAATGACAAAAAAAGACAATAATACATCATCAGCATCATCATCGTTTAACGTAACAATGATGCACATTAAAACAATGTACATATAGCCCAATGAGTGAAGGGGATCATTTACCTCAACAGAAACACACGCAAAGTCTGGTAGTCCTTTCTCTAAATTCTGTGCCAAAATTTGTGACGCTGAGTATAATAATTAATTTTAGTGACCATTTGCATCCATTTTCATCAGTGATTAAGAAATTGCCTCTCAACAGGGTGTGAAACTGATGGGGTTGGAGGAAACCCGACTCGGCCATCAAGCTCACCAAAATACAGTAAGCAACCTCTTGTGCTCAATGATAATTTATCCTCTAGTTACTGTTCAGTGTTGTTATGACCACATTTAATGTGTTGGAAACATTACAGCTAACAATATACCTCACATCCCTGCATACAAATTGAGTTCAATATTTAACTGTTACATATCTTAAGAAAATATATGTAAAAGGTTGATATTTTGAATGACATTTAAACTGTTTACTATATTCTTATGGCAGTAGTGAGTGATCAGAACATAGGTCTTATGTTCTGATAGCATAGGTTCAAATTTTGCCATAGGTTGGCAATTGATAGTAATAGTAGTGTCCACAAATACCTGCCTGTCTCTTGTTTATCCTGTTCCACTTCTTAAACCATGACTGGTCAAGCTTTGAAGGGGTAGCATAACCCTGAAGTGCCACTAACAAACATTTGTCCATGCTACTGATGTGATCATGTTTACCATTCACTCCCAAACATGGCAGCACCCTAGAAATGAGGTCAATATCCCTGCTATTTAATATCCCATCTTAATCACATACTCAGGCTTTTCCTTTATTATGAAACCAAAAAATGTGATTCTTCATACGTTATTCTTAAAGGATAGTCGTGAGTATCAGGGAAATGGGAGCTACAAGGAACAGTATTATTCTCTAAACTTAATGTATGCATGGGAGACATGAGGCTGAACTATTCCACATCACCCACATTACACTGGATGGACATGTGGAGGAGCTGGGATAATAATTGAATTATGATCTATGTAAGTGTTCAAAATGGTTTTAATAAGTAATAAGGATTAGTTTGTTGGGTAAAGTGGCACATCCCTGAGACCACCAGTTTAATGGATTATAATTGTAAAAGGAAAGTTAGACAGCAGGCAGGATTTGGGTAGACTAACATTGCAGAAACAGAGAATTTTAGATTTTTAGTGTGGCACCATTTTGACGTATGTTTCAGTAGAGATTGAACACCTGAGATGTATATGGATCATCAGTGCATGTAGATCTTGATATTATTTTGTCAAGTCTCCAGTTGTACCCTCTCCCCCATCTGGAAATACTACCTTGTCAGGTAATCTAACTAAAGCCTTTCCAGTCTAAGCTGGCGTGCAGATAAATGTCATTGCTTGGATTCACTGTCCTAATAGCAATAATAATGCATTAACATGCACATATTTTATTATTAAGAATTGTGATAAGAGTGCTGTGAAATTTAACTTTAATATTGGTGTATGTATTTTCAGAGACATCAAACTGCAATTGTTGCAGAAGACGGTCTGCCGTCTGCGCTGGCAGGTGAGGCAGCTCAAAGCTCAGGCCATTACCACTCCTGGGCAGTTTTTGGCCAAAGCCAGCAATTTCCTAGATCCAAAAGTGGTGGATTTTTTCAGCGACAGGTTCAACATGCTGCAAGATCTAAGCCTGGTAGGAGATATGGGGTACAAGAGAGGAGGTTTGCTCTGGCCTTGTACTATCAAAGTCCAAAGGCTTATCGATTTCTCAGCACAGTATTTCACTTGCCTTCAGTTTCAATACTTCACTCATGGCTCAGGGGTATTTCACTAAATGTTGGCTGGAGCAAACAGACTCTGACAGCCCTGAAGAAAAGAGCACAGGCTTTGTCAAAGAAGAGACACTTTGTGGGATTGCATTTGATTATGAGTATTAAAGAATCATTGCATTTTGACAAAGCCTCTGATTCTATCATAGGAAGGAGGATTTGGAGAGCATGGAAGAGTTTGAAACCAGCAAATCATGCACTGTGTTCATGGTTAAGGGCTTATTGAAAAGATGGAAACTTGTTTTAGGATGTTTCTTTTATTCGGGAGGATTAAACTTGTAAATTCAGGAACTGTATGAAACAGCAATAATAAAAGTCAAGGACACGGGACACAGAGTTATGTTTACAGTTTGTGATCAAGAGGGAGTGCATCGTTCCTTGTTCCAGACTCTGGCATGACAACTGAAAATCCTTCCTTTACAGTCGATGTTGAGAAGGTTCACTTTTTTTTTGATTCTCCACATCTTTTGAAAAGCCTGAGGAACACACTTCTCAAATATGATATTAAAATTGGAGAAAATAAAATTTCATGGGATCACATAAAAAAGTTTTTTGAAAAAGATCAGCAACAAAGTATTAGACTTGCTCCTAAATTGAGCAGCAAACATATGTGTGGTGAAGGCTTTTAAAAAATGCGTGTCAATCTTGCTGCCAAAGTGATGAGTCATACTGTGGCGGCAGGAATTTTCGTTCATTCAACATCAGGAATGCTACCACAGAAAGCCATCTATACTGCAGAATTCATAGATAAGGTGGACATTTTGTTTGATTGTTTCAATAGTTCATCCATTTATAATTATAAAGATGCCCTTACTGCCATTACTTCAAATTCATGTCATATGAAAATCATAAAAGAGACTAAAGATTACTTGTTGTCATTAAAGGTCTGTGCTCCACCTCATGTACGCATTCACTGTGTAAATGGCTGGCTCATCAACTTGACAGCACTTGATGCCTGTGGCAAGATCTGCAGAGTTATCAAGTAAAGTACCTCCTCACTCGGCGATTAAATCAGGGCTGTCTTGAAAATCTGTTTGCCAGACTGAGGGTTAGATTTGGAACTGTGACCATCCCACTGCCTACAATTTTATGAAGGGCCCCAAGTCAGTAAGGACCAATTATTATTCACAAGTTCCCCAGACAAGTAACTGTGGAGGCGGATGAGTCATACTTCCTTAACGTAACCTCAAACTGTGATGCAGATTTGCCCCTTCGGATACAGACTCGGACAATGAGGAGTCAGTAGCAAGTATGCCACCTGCTGAGGTCAATGCTTTGTTTTATGTAGTTGGCAGGACTTGTAAAAATTTTTGAAAAAACATAATTGTCAACATTGCAGGGAGAATCTGTTGGATGTAAAAAAACAACTTGACAACAGAAATTTATTTTGTTATTTTAAAGCCTTTTCTAATCCAGATATTCCATTTGGGGGACTTCTGTGCCCAGTGATAGTGTTTTTAAACACTTTCATGAAGTTGAAGCCATTCTCCAGGCAACCCTGGAGAAGGCAATGATGGGCACTAGAGTTTCAAAAATGATCTGGTCTTACTTAAATAATCATGAATTTCTAATTCCTCTTCACCTGTGTTACACACAGATAACTTAAAACATTAACCTAATATAAATAAAATTAAGGATATACTACAAACTAAAATGGAGGAATAGGAGCAGACCTTCCAAAATGAAATAAAATAGGAAATTAATTAAATTGCAGCATTAGTAATAACAATAGTTAGGGATATATTTATAAATTATAAATTTACTCATGATATTTATAAGTTTCTTTTACAGCATAATATTTCAGTCTTCAGGATTGATAGTGCATGATTGTAACAGAATGGTGTGTATGTACGCCAGCTGGGGATGGGTTTTGTGCCTTTATGTTTTCTTCAAGTGATTTTTTCTAGCTTAATGCATCAATGCTTTTTCATTGTCTATTGCAACATAATAATCATATATTGCCTGCTTTGCCTATCTCTGAAGCTGAAAATCTATCCTGCATGTGAGGTCTGCTCCCTAATTTCTTGCAGCATGTTGAACAAATGTTTTTGATATTAATTGGTATAATAAATTTATTAATTGATTTTGATGTTATTTTGTTTTCAGAAATTATCACCATGCCACCACTCTTTGGATGTTTGCCATTATTTGGTGTTGCTTTTGTTATGCCAAGAAATTTTTTCCATATATTTTGCTAAATATTGCAAATAATGCACCATTGTTGGTTTTGCCTGTTATAAATCAGATCTTGTTCATTTAACAAGCTTTGGATGTCTGCCACTTTCTTTTCCAGTTGTAATGCAAGGAATTATTTATCTGCCCTTCCAGATATTGTATGTAACGCACCATTGTTGGTTTTGCCTGTTATAAATCAGATCTTGTTCAGCTCACAAGCTTTGGATGTCTGCCACTTTCTTTCCAGTTGTAATGCAAGGAATTATTTATCTGCCCTGCCAGATATTGCATGTAACGCACCATTGTTGGTTTTGCCTGTTATAAATCAGATCTTGTTCAGCTCACAAGCTTTGGATGTCTGCCATTGTTTATTTCAGGTGTAATGCTTGGAAACTTTTGTTCTCTGCCCTGCCAAACAGTATGCAATGCTTTATTGTGGATTTTGCCTGTTATAATTAATCTTGTTCAGGTAACAAACCCTTGGTGTCTGCCTTACCTAATATGTGCTGCAGTGACACTTATTGGGTTTCACGATGTGAAATACAGCATATAATTTCATCACATGGCTGGCATCATTGATGTATGTCCAGGAGTAATCGTGTTTGTACTATAGCATGTTATGATTTTTCTGCTTTATATGATATAATCATATATATATATATATATATATATATATATATATATATATATATATATATATATATATATATATATAAATATATATATATATATATATATATATATATATATATATATTTATTTATTTATTTATTTTATTTTATTATATATATATATATATATATATATATATATATATATATATATATATATATATATATATATATATATATATATATATATATATATATATATATATATATATATATATATATTTATTTATTTATTTTATATATATATATTTTTTTTTTTGTTGTTTTTTTTGTTTTGTTTTTTGACAAAATATAATGCCAGTTGATATTCTTGACTAATGCCTTGTAAAGCTTGTGAAAAATAATGCTTATTTTTGGGGGGAGACAGAGTGGTTTGTTGAATTGTTCAGTTCAAGGAGTTTCATTTCAAATAATTTTGTTACATCCAACTTTAATGTGTGCTAAAACAAATATTGTTTTACTGTTCCTGCAATAAATGCTACTTGTTTACTGATGTGGCCTTGAAAACAAATCACTCTGCCCTGTAATTTGGTATGTCACATACTGCAGCATAACTTTCCTGCTATTTTCTTACACTATTAGTTGCCGGTTTTTGTCTCATTTGCTTTCATCATAATATGTGCCTCCACTGCACAGTTGTGCCTACTGAGCTTAATATCTTCAGGACACTGGCTGATGCCAAGGTCAGAGCTTGTGAGATCATACTGTGTCCTACATTCCATTTTTACTTCCATGCCCAGCTGTCTCCCAGGACCACCAAGTTATTGCATTCCATTTAAGACAACTCATGTGTTACCTTCTTGATATCCTCCATCATGTATGTCAGCATGTCTTATGATGCTTTTATATTGATGTGCCTTGCAACTTTTATACAGTTATTATTGCATGTAATACACCATAGTAGATTTTGCCTGTTATAAATCAGATCATGTTCAGTTAATGCTTTGGGTGTCTGCCATTGTTTATTTCAGTTGTAATGCTTAGCTTTTGTTATCTGCCCTGCCAAACAGTGCACAATGCTGCTTGCCATTATGTGGCAGTATGATATTTTTACTCAGCTAAGAGCATGTTGCAAAGGCATTGTAGTAATCATAGAATGTTGTAAGCTTTGCTTGTATTTGAAGCACTGTATATATATTATACACACACACACACACACACACACACTATATATATATATATATATATATATATATATATATATATATATATATATATATATATATATATATATATATATATATATATATATATATATATATATATATATATTTAGAAAATGCTTTACACATTATATTTTCCCAAAATAACAAATTGATATAGTGTAAATAATATTAATAAAACATAAGAGCAAATATATTTTTCTTTACCCCATTCGTAAATCATTTTACAATAATGAAAATAACAAATAAAGGCAGGATAGGGTGCTGTGGCAGGTACTTAAAAAATAGTAAAGCTACCCCTGAAAAGTGACGTTTTTGGTGGTTGCACAGATGGCGCTACTTCCGCACGCCCGAGGAATTACCACATACCACTATCTCTTCGTGTATAGTCTCTTTGGTGTAGACGCTGAGTCACTGCCCCGCTGACCGTCTCCCCAAGTTCCCACCATTTTGTCCCGCTTTCCGTTTCCATCACAGCTCCCGTTTCCATTATTTTATTATTTTATTTATTTATTGGAGTTACTGGATAATTCTTCATGTCCGATTCTTTTTCTTTTTTAGGTTGCTAATAAATATTTTATTGTTATTAGACTATGATCGAGTAGTCGAGTACCCATATCACTGAGATATCCACTCACTGAGTGGTGATCTCTCTCTGAATGAAGAAGGAATATTTATTTTTCGATAGAAAAATAGTATAGTTATTATGGATGTACTCGATCATAGTCTAATAACAATAACAATATTTAGCAGCAACCTAAAAAAAAAATCGGACATGAAGAATGATCAATAAATCCAATAAATAAAGCCGAGCAACAGGTACCGGTACCGAGCAATCTGGTAACGGTACCGTTTAGCTGGTACCGTTAGTACCGGTACTGGTACCGGTACCTGCCCACCCCTAGTAAACAGAGGAACGCTGCGGAGTCTGCCACGCCGCCCACGCCTCGATCCACGCCCACACAGTGCCCCCACGCCTCCACGCCCACACAGTGCCCCCACGCCTATACGCCCACACAGTGCCCCCACGCCCACACAGTGCCCCCACAATGCCCCCACGCCTCCACGCCCACCCAGTGCCCCCACGCCTCCACGCCCATCCAGTGCGTATTACAAGGTTATCTATTTCAAGCTTTTTTGGGGAGGTTCAGGTGATGGGTCAGTAATATTCCAGAATCACACCCAAGCTTACCGATGTCAAGTTTACCTGTTTCAAGCTTTTTGTGGCTGAGGTGACCCCAGCCAGCACTGGATGATGGGACCCACGTGGGTCTTTTGTGGCTACTTTATGGGCCCCATGTGGGCTGCCCACATGGGGCCCAGATAAATTTGGCCACGGGATTCATGTGGGTTTCAGGTGGCTGCCCAAGTGGGTTAAATGTGGGATATGGGTGGGATCCATAGGGGTATTGCATGGGCATGCCATTGAATTTATGGGGATATCTTGCATATATTTGGTGCAGTACCACTGATAAAGGGCTTTTGACATAGTCACTGAAAAACAGAAAGCAGAGGCAGTCTTCAACATTATACGAGTATACCCATACCCCTGTCCTCCAATGAAACAGTGATGTTAGTGTTTAAAAGTACATACAGCATAGCGAGAGAGTTCTCTATGTTCATTTTCTGTTGAATTGCCTAAAGCCCAATATCAACGGCCATACATATCTCAAAGTTATATGAATAATAATCAAATGATTCAACTTAACTTTATTTATTTATACATGCTTCAAAACTGAATGATTATTTTCTTCCACATTAACAAAACTCTTTAAAAGCACAATATGATTTTGGTAGTAAAATGAAATTGACAGTGTTTATATTGTGACTGTCTGCTATAAAATTGTTCCATATATTTATATCATAAAAAATATAAGCTTCTCAAATATACTGTGAATATTATGAAACAAAATCTACTAATCAGTAATATATAAACACAAGTAATACAGAATAATTGTAATAATAGTAGTAATAATAGTACTAAGGCTTTTCTGCCGTGGCCACCCCTAGAGCCCCTTTCCCAACCCTGGGGTCGCTACATTTTTCCTGGGGTCCCCAAGACCTCAAAATATCAAACATGGTATTATTATATTATAACACATATACAACTAAACTAGTGGGGTCGCAGTCATGTCTAGAGGTGCATGATTGGGGTCGCCTGAAAAAAAAAAAAAGTTGGGAACCACTGCCCTAGGGGGATGTTCCTGGAGGGAACGAGGCGTCAGAGCTATAGATAGATAGATAGATAAAAGTAATACAGAATACAGAATTCCTTTGGCAGAAATACATCTCTACCTATATTCTGATTAGAATCATCTCTAACAAAGCCTTAATTCTAATTACTACATGTAAACAAAACTAAGGAACCTATATATTAAACTTTCTTTTCCATAAGATTTACACGTACAGGTATTCTAATTAGCAGACAATGTTGCACCAGTATCCCTTCACATGCAATTGCCACTGCGATCTCTTACCACCATCAACCACTTCGCCACTGCATGCTCCACATCTTCTCGTGCAATCTGACGTTTGTGAATTCGTTTTCACTTCTCCTAGAACCAGAAAAAAATACCTGAATTAAAGTTACTAATATATATTCCAAAACTTACATAAGTAAAATCAAACGACCAAAACGACAAATAAGTTAGTAAGGTCTACTAGGTTGAGGGTAATATGGAGAATCACTACTGCCTCATATACGATATATGCTTCATATTATAGTTAACATGTCCCTTAACCATAATATGAAGGGGTGTAAAAGTAAAGATAACGTCCCCAAAAGGAATAATATTCACGAAAGGGTAGCCTCCTATGGCAAAAATAGGTACCATATTCATATATTCCATCCAGTAAAGGTAAGGGGAGTCCAGGGGTGATGCAGTCCCCCCTGCCAGATTGTAAAGTTTGGTTGGAGTAGCTTAAATATGCTTGCTGGGGGAAGGGGAGTAGTGAATATGCGACTTATTTTTGCGAGGAGGTATTATTCGTAACTCTGGCGGACTGCCGCCGCTGCCATAGGAGGCTACCCTTTCGTGAATATTATTCCTTTAAGGGACTTTTTCTTTACTTTTAAGTACCTGCGCCTTCATATTATGGTTAAGGGACATGTATTTCATCCCTTAACTATAATATGGAGGCGTAATATTGTATATTGAAGACACGGAGTGATTCTCCATATTTACCTGGCTAAGTAGTGAATGCATGCTGTGACCTGTTTTACTGCTGTTTATGGCATCCTTAGAGATGATCCAACTCTCCCACCTCTAGTTAAGTTTTACTTTTTTCTGTTTTACTAAATCACAGTTAATAGACCTATGTGTGAGTGTTGACTTTAAAAATAGATAGATAGATAAGGAAATGTGAAAAAAATACTTACCCTAAACAGTCTCGAATAAGTTTGTGGAGCCAAATGCCTTCTTGTTGTTCCTTCAAGACATGTTCAGTTTTGTGGTCAGTGTGTCACTTATTATGAACTTCATTACTCACTTCACATATTCATCAGTGTTCATCCCTCCAATCTCACCTAGAACATTCACCTGAAATCAACAAATAAGACCACAATTTAGCCTTTATTCTTTTTCTCTTTGTTCTTGCACAATATATATTTCATAATTTTCCATATCGTCCAGCCACTGGAACGACCTTGCAGGTGTTTCTACTCTGTAAAACACAGGCTGTTTTCAGAGATTTAAACCTCATATGCTATTACATTCATTAATATTCATTCACATGTCCTTGTTACTCAAGACTTAGTATATTGACACAAGGTAATAATACTGTACCACCACCACAACACCACCACCATCATCACCACCAAAAACTACCACCACCACAACACCACCACCACCATCACCACCAAAAACTACCACCACCACCACCTTGACCACCACCTTACCACTTCTATCTCTACACCACCACCTCTTTATATACTACTATCACAACCGTGCGTAATGTACTTTCCACATATAATACATACCTATAGGCTGCGGCAGCGAAGTATTGAATCAGTGCCTCTTGGCACTTGTTGGGAGACAGGACAGTGGCTGATGGCTTCGAAAATCTGCAAAGACAGCACTTTTTAACATTTCTTTCTTTACACGCTATGGAAGGCATCATATATAGCTCTAACCATTAAAGAATATTCACAACATATTCAAGTGCAATATAAGACATCTCACCTCTGACTTGCTGTCACAGTAGCTTGAGAATGTAGGTGGAAAATACGCAAACTGTTATGTTCCCGCCAGGCCCCAGCTCTTGCTTTTGCTGTAGTGTGTTTACAGCAACCGCTGGGCCAAAATGAATGTCGACTTTTTAAGTCTCTGCTGGGTTATAATATAATGCATCTTCTAGTTCAACAATGAAAAATATTATTGCATAAAAAGAATGCACTTTTTTATCATATAAAAAAGTCAATGTCAATAACCATTACAAAATACTTAATAAATAATATTTAAAGCAAGATAATATATAATTTTACAAATTGCGACAAGAAGAAATCATCTGATACGTCTGTAAACTATCTGCTGGCCTCATTTCAGTATTACTCAAACATTTAGGAAAAAAACATTACGGAACGGTTATTTTGATTTTACGGCAAGGCAGTCCGCGAAAAATATCATTGCCATGCAGATTCGGTTACAGTCTGCACTAATTGCCTGTTTCTCTTGCCTACAAAAACAATTAAGCACTCGTACAGCCATTTCAGTTGTAATATACCATTGTGGGAAGCCCACATGGGTCCCATGTTGCACCCATATTCATCTGCCAGACAACATATAAATGTTAAAGGAATTGCCTCCAAGATAAATTTACAATAGTTCTGACAACACATTTCATTGTTGGAGTATTAATGAAAGAAATAATATATATGTGTGGGAAACCCACAACGGTCCCACGTTGTACCCATAAATCATTTGTCTGCCAAGTCACGTGTATATTTTTTAATAATTGTCTCTAGGTAAATTTTCTCGGTCGTTTAGACAATTTCCTGAGCTCTTATAGCACAAAAGAAAAATATTTACTTTTGTGGGAAACCCACCTGAGTCCCATATGAAACCCATGCATTTCCCCATCCCCTACCCATGCCCACCAATCCCACCAATACCCATGGAAATCCCATGTGGGCCCCATGTGTGTGTGCTGGCTGGGACAGCTTGGTATTATTCCAGAATCACACCCAAGCTTACCCATGTCAAGTTTACCTGTTTCAAGCTTTTTGTGGCTGAGGTGACAGCTTGGTAATATTCCAGAATCACACCCAAGCTTACCCATGTCATGTTTACCTGTTTCAAGCTTTTTGTGGCTGAGGTGACAGCTTGGTATCATTTCAGGGTTAATCTTAGGGAGCACCACTCCAAACCAATATTCGTAGTAAATTAGCACGTGAGAGAATTTTAATTATAATGCATTTTCGTATACGTTTTACCTTGGGGAGGGGCCAGGGGGGCAAGCCTCATTAATTATAAAGTTGGGTGGCTTGGATTTTCTAAGTCCATTGTTATTGTTTCACGAGCGCCTCTATGCACAGACTGAGCCTCGTACCTGCCTTGCAGTGCACCATACAAACTATATAGTTCCCAAGTCAGTACGCACAAGGATCATTACAATTTCGGACATAAAACAGTCTTTATGATTTCTACGTTATTTTCTTCGCTATATTAAAGCACATAATGGCGCAAGTATTTGTATTTTATAATTTTAAAAGATTATATTCAGGATGTATAGCTATGCGGGTTGAATTGCGCAGGTAGCACCACGTAGGCATGTTTTCAGTCAGTTTTCATCGCGCCGCCATGATGGATGGACCAGAGTCTCACTCTCTCACTCAAAATATCATTGTACTTCACCTCTCGGTAAGTATTGACTGACTATTCAACCTCTTTATTGGTATGCATGTAGTTAGACAAAAGGACCGATTACTATCCAAAATTGAATAGTGACCCGGGCGTGTGACATATGTGCGTTTTGTGAATAGCGGTCGCATGAAGCTTGTCACGTGTCACAAACCAACCGGATATTGTTCGACGCGCGTACTCATAGTTTCAGTAAAATGGAGGCCAGGGTGATACGTAGCAATCGTTAGGTCACTAACGGCTCATATATGACAGCTGTCACAAATCTGTTGCATTTTGTACCCCAAACTACTCGGTAACACGATCTACCATCAACTTACAAGAAGTGGATGGGTTAACTGTCAGTACTGTACCATATGTTTTTATGAAACATGACATTTCCCAAGAGTTGCTCAATTATACGGATTGGGGCGGCGGCGGTGTGGGGTGGGGGGGTTCCATTACAGTGACCGTCCAATTACGCCCCTGACACTCGTCAACAGACCCGCTGCGGCGGCTGGTAGGTTATATTGGAATAAATTACAAGAGTATACGTTAGGGACTTTCCTTACTTTAGACTAGGGAATTTTCCCTATATTTGATTTTTTTAGGGACATTTTGGAAGCCAATTTTTCAGTGATTTGTCCTTCCACCACCAAAACAAAGGTTCCCTACAAGGATTGATGAAGCTAACTGATGGGTTAGGAATAGTTTTAGTACCGTGCCAGTATTTCAATCCATTACCTACCTTACGAAACAACACTAGCTATTCATATATCTTTTCTACAAATGTTCAACAACCATGGAAACGCTTTCAAAATCCAATTCAAGGACTATTTATTATTGAAAATATGGGATAATATTGACAAAAGTGCAGCCTCCTGTGGCGGCGGCCGCGACGGTGGTGCAACCGGTGTTGCGAGAAATACCTCTTCGCAGAAAGAAGTCGCATATACATGTGGGTCGAGGTGGGCGAAGCCCCCCTCATCAGCAGGTCGTAAAGTTCGGTTGGAGTAGTTTAAATATATTTGACATGCGGCGTGGCCCGTCAGAAATTACGCAGCGCGGGTGGGGTGGGGGGGGCCACTATGCCCACCATCCAATGACATGCCTGACATTCGTCAACAGACCGAATGCTAGGTCATATTGTAACAGACTACAGGAGTATGCGTTAGGAACTTTCCCTACTTTTGAGATTTTTCTAGGGAAATTTTGGAAGCCTATTTTTCAGTGATTTGGGCTTCCCCCTCCAAAGCCCCGGTTCCCCACAGGTCCCCAGGCTTGTCTTGGCGGGGTAGGGGGGCTGGGGTGTTGGAGGGGGTGGAGTGTACTTCTTTAGATTTACTGAGGTGGCAGATAGGTAATATTCCAGAATCACACCCAAGCTTACCCATGTCAGGTTTACCTGTTTCAAGCTTTTTGTGGCTGAGGTGACAGCTTGGTATTATTCCAGAATCACACCCAAGCTTACCCATGTCAAGTTTACCTGTTTCAGTTCACCGGTGATGAGGTTTCAGGCCCCGGTCCGCCGCCGCAGCGCTCCACAGGGCCGCCAACATTACAACAGTAACATTAGCACCTAAAGTTGTCCTCAATCCTCACCAGGGTTGTTGATTTTTTTTAAATAAAAAAAATGGATTTTTTTATTCAAATCAGATTTTTTTATCTAAATTGATTTTATATATTTTTTTATAAATGAAAATAATTAAATGAACGTAAACCTCAATATTGTCTACAATAGTTTAAAACACATGTTGAAGTAACCTGGCTGGCTGTTTGAGCCAGTCCTAAGACTGAGCAGCTGCAGCCAGCCAGCCATGGCCAGCACCACACCACAACTCTGTCTAGTCTCTTAACAGTCTAACCAGATCATGTCATGTTTTGGACATGTCCTCACTGAAATTGCTCAAAGAAAAATGACTGCAGCTTCAAATCAAAGTATCAGAAAAGACTGTGGATGATCTATGTGTGTATGTGAAGTAATTCTTTGAAAAATAGGAGAATATGTTTCAATTATTTCCTTTACTGCAACCCTGATCCTCACGTTTGTAAAGTCATAGGATTTAGTGAATAAGTGAGTCTTCAGCGCTTTCTTGAAGATTGCCAGACTGCCACTGTTCTTAACCCGTAGAGTACCGTTGACGCGTCTCACGCGTTAAAAGCGATTTGCAATCATATACCGTTGACGCGTCAGACGCGTTTGCAAATTACCGTAATTAATTGCAATTGAAAGGACGCTCCCGTGTGCATCTATACGCTCACATGGGTCAGAGCGTCGACTTGTTAGTCAGCCTAGCCTCTCCCAGGCCAATATGCCCCAGGGTGATGTCGACCCACATGGAAAGTGAATTTGGGCGTGTGACACAAACGAAATCAAGTCCGAAACAAAGTGACAGACTGTGGTGAGAGAAGTCCTTCATCAGCACACTGTCAGTAGACTGTCAGCACACTGTCAGCAGACTGTCAGCACATTATCAGTAGACTGACACCACGTCATCAGCACACTGTCACCCCGTCACCAGAACACCATCAGCACACTGTCAGCACGTCTTCAACCCTGTAACAGTCTGCCTGGTAAGCCATTTTTCGTGTATTTCCGGATATTTTCCTCGGCCAGTTTTCCGCCATGGTGCGGTGCACACCTTTGGGCAGAGTTGCCTTTGTCCTTCTGTCTGGGGTGTGCGTGTCCTCAAAGTCGCCTTTCTCAACTCTTCTGCCCATGACCGGAAGATTACCAAAATGAGACGGCTTTTTCAACTTCCCAAAGTCAAAAACATGACATAGGGAGTTTGTTGATGATGGTGGCGATAAAGCAACAGTTCTTGCTAGTTTGTGTTTGTGGTTTATGAAGCCAGTGTGTTCATTTTGTAGTCTTTCTATAGTGAGGAAAGTGATCGGCTTAAATAGCTTGTTGAGCCGTGCGTCCTTGTTTAATCCCTTGACTGTCGATTTCCCACAATAAGACATCACCAAGCTACAGGAATGGAATAAAAGGTGGCTGCTACAATTCACTGAAGGAAAATGTAAAGTCATCCACCTTCGGAGGGGATATCCAACATACCAATACCACATGAGAAACACTCCATTATCCAACACAGAGGCAGAAAAAGACCTGGGAGTACTGTATATGTTGCCAGGCTACCAGTGAAAGCCAAATCCGTGCCAATCACAGCCGATGGGTTAATTAATAGGTACTACTTGTTATGTCTAATTCTCTCTCTCTCTCTCTCTCTCTCTCTCTCTCTCGCGCGCGCGCGCTCTCGCTCTCTTTCTCTCTCTCTGGGCAACCAGATTCAAAAGGCTCCTAAACGACGCAGTACAGATTCACAGAGATATGCGTGCTTATATAAACAATATATATAAAATATAATATATAAATTATATAAATAATAAAATAAATATAAGGTCGCTACTTTGCGGATTTCCGCCTATCGCGGGGGGTTCTGGAACCTAACCCCCACGATAAACTAGGGATTACTGTACTACCAAAGGCCGGCCTCACCTCAGCCGACCGGGCTCAGACCACTAAATCTGAAACCCCATCCTAGCTAAGTGACCTGCTGGTTATCCTTGTCCTTTGGGGGCCTGGGGTATGGCATAGGTCGGTGCAGCAGGGAGATCAGTCTTCATATTTGATAAGGTGAGTTGGGTGTGGCCTAAACGTATTGCACTAAAATAGCAATACCGTCAAGGACGACACGAGTTAGTTTTGTCACAGTTACGGGATCTACAGTTCATTAGGAGCATTTCAGCACTGGCTACTTAGCGTCATTGCATGCGACAGAGTTTCCTAACCCGGTGGTGGAAGCAGTGGGGATCATGTTTCTTAGTGGTCCCTCTAAGCGAGAAAAATGAGAAACAATCACCCCTCACACAAACCGTTTCATAATATATATCAAAGCATCTGTGATCAGATTATGTATCATCTGTTTTGGGGGTTATATCATGGCACAAATTTGTCCCTTCTCTGCTACACGGTTAAGACGCCCTTTTCCTCTACAAAATATTGACAAATGGCATCGTTTCAATTGTTTGTAACGATGGCGATGATGTTTTCATTCCGGGAAGTTCTTACTTATCATACTGTGATGCTTTAAAATGGTCTGTGGTGCAACAGTAACACAACAGTGACCTCGTGAGCTCCATGTCCACCCCCACCTGGCAGGGTTACCCACTGGAAGCTCAGGAAATGGTCATCGCCATAGGTTTATGGAGGTGCGGCCAGCAGAACAGTGGCCACACCCAGCCCAAGAATTGGGGAATTTTTAAACTCTGACACACCAGAACAAGAAATGTAAGAATTTTGCAAGATTTTGGGTCAGTTCTACTTGGTCTCGTAATTCTTGGTTCTAGTCTCA
The DNA here is from genome assembly GCF_024679095.1 of Eriocheir sinensis. NCBI lineage: Eukaryota > Metazoa > Arthropoda > Malacostraca > Decapoda > Varunidae > Eriocheir > Eriocheir sinensis. The sequence continues at coordinate 169,679 of NW_026112241.1, forward strand.
GTCCGCGTTGTAAACTCGTAGAAATAGCATCCGTGCGCTTGTGTCATGTTTTCAGCACTACAGTGTCACTTTTTGTGCTTTAACAGGAAATTCTACGAGAAGAAATGTATTTACCAGTTGCGAATCTTTAAAATTTGGCACCTGGGGCAGCACAGTGATTTGGTGATCATATAGTCCTCGGTAAAAGTAGCTATCAAATGTCAGGCCGTGGAACACCAGCGACCTCAAAGGTGTGTCCTTTATAGGAACAGCGCTAAAATCACACTTTGACTCAACTGGAGAAATTTTTCTTATTTTATATTTCTTACAATTCAAAATTCTGGTGTCCAATTTTGGCGCACCAAAAACCGCGCGCCCGGGGCCTTGGCTCCCCCAATACTTGGCTGCTGGTATTTACACGTCTATTACATCACGTTGTTGGAAACCCAATAAATCAATTTACTGTTTGTACAGCTTCTTAACACACACACACATGCACACACACTCATACACACACACACACACACACACACACACACACACACACACACACACACACACACAGCTTCAGAAAATGCAAATAAACACACACACAGTCAGATTGAAACACACACACACACACACACACACACACACACACACACACACACACATACAGATGGACACACACACACACACACACACACACACACACACACACACACACAGCTTCAGAAAATGCAAATAAACACACACACAGTCAGATTGAAACACACACACACACACACAGATGAAAAGTAAGGATTAAATATTACGCAAAGGCAGATTACATTGGACTCAAGAGTTTTTTCGCTGGGGTAGACTGGACTGATATGAAGAGGAGGATTGATATTGAATTTAAAGACAAGACCAAATAAGAATAACAGAGACAAATATAATAAAAAAAAAAAAGAATATGTGAAAATAAGGAGAGAAGAGGAAGCTAAATTTGAAAGAAGAATAGTTTTTAGTTGTGAGGAAGAAACAAAATTTTTTTACAATTTCTTAATTGGAAGGGAAGGGATGGAAGGGATGGAAAGGAAAGGAAAGGAAAGGAAAGACGGAGGGGTGGGGAAGGTTAATGAAGGTAATGTACGGGATGGGTAGGGATGGGAAGGGAAAGGAAATAGAAGGAAGGGAGGGAAAGGAAAGGAAAGAAAAGGAAGGGGAGGGAAAGGAAGGTAGGAAGGAGGGAGAGGAAAGGAAAGAAAAGGAAGGAAGGAAGGGAAAGGAAAGGAAGGGAAGGGAAAGGAAGGTAGGAAGGAGGGAAAGGAAAGGAAAGAAAAGGAAGGGAAGGGAAAGGAAGGTAGGAAGGAGGGAAAGGAAAGGAAAGAAAAGGAAGGAAGGAAGGGAGAGGAAAGGAAAGGAAGGGAAGGGAAAGGAAGGTAGGAAGGAGGGAAAGGAAAGGAAAGAAAAGGAAGGAAGGAAGGGAAAGGAAAGGAAGGAAAGGAAGGAAAAGGAAGTTAGAAAGAAATGCAGGAGCGGAAACACTTAAAAAAGTGTATTCTACGAGAAGGACGAAGAAGATCCAGAAATATTAAAATAAAAATTTTCATAAAGTGCTTACGAAAGAGACCGACTTTGACAGGGGGCTCGAAAATCATACTGAAGAGAAGCTAAATTATGTAAAGGTTGAGAAAGGGGAGCTGTAGAGGCTGATGGAAACTTTAGATGGAAGGAAAGCCATAGGGCCGGATCACATCTCCGGGCAAGTCTTAAAAGTGTATAACTAATTTTTTTTATTTATTTTTTTTTTTTACAGCTAAGGAGACAGCTCACGGGCACAAAGAAAAGAATAAAAAAAGGCCCGCTACTCACTGTTCCCGAACAGAGGTTAAAGGAGTGTCCAAAATCAGAGGTCAATTTCGGGAGGAGAGGTGTCCTGATACCCTCCTCTTGAAAGAGTTCAAGTCGTAGGCAGGAGGAAATACAGATGAAGGAAGATTGTTCCAGAGTTTACCAGCGTGAGGGATGAAAGAGTGAAGATGCTGGTTAACTCTTGCATAAGGGGTTTGGAAAGTATAGGGATGAGCATGAGTAGAAAGTTGTGGAGTATATGTTACCAGGCTACCAGTGAAGGGATATCCAGCACACCAATACCACATGGGAAACACTCCACTATCCACCACAGAGAAAGACCTGGGAGTGTATGTTACCAGGCTACCAGTGAAGGGATATCCAGCACACCAATACCACATGGGAAGCACTCCACTATCCACCACAGAGGCAGTGAAAGACCTGGGAGTGTATGTTACCAGGCTACCAGTGAAGGGATATCCAGCACACCAATACCACATGGGAAACACACCACTATCCACCACAGAGGCAGAGAAGGACCTGGGAGTATATGTTACCAGGCTACCAGTGAAGGGATATCCAGCACACCAATACCACATGGGAAACACTCCACTATCCACCACAGAGGCAGAGAAAGACCTGGAAGTGTATGTTACCAGGCTACCAGTGAAGGGATATCCAGCACACCAATACCACATGGGAAACACTCCACTATCCACCACAGAGGCAGAGAAAGACCTGGGAGTGTATGTTACCAGGCTACCAGTGAAGGGATATCAAGCACACCAATACCACATGGGAAACACTCCACTATCCACCACAGAGGCAGAGAAAGACCTGGGAGTGTATGTTACCAGGCTACCAGTGAAGGGATATCCAGCACACCAATACCACATGGGAAACACTCCACTATCCACCACAAAGGCAGAGAAAGACCTGGGAGTATATGTTACCAGGCTACCAGTGAAGGGATATCCAGCACACCAATACCACATGGGAAACACTCCACTATCCACCACAGAGGCAGAGAAAGACCAGGGAGTGTATGTTACCAGGCTACCAGTGAAGGGATATCCAGCACACCAATACCACATGGGAAACACTCCACTATCCACCACAGAGAAAGACCTGGGAGTGTATGTTACCAGGCTACCAGTGAAGGGATATCCAGCACACCAATACCACATGGGAAACACTCCACTATCCACCACAGAGAAAGACCTGGGAGTGTATGTTACCAGGCTACCAGTGAAGGGATATCCAGCACACCAATACCACATGGGAAACACTCCACTATCCACCACAGAGGCAGAGAAAGACCAGGGAGTGTATGTTACCAGGCTACCAGTGAAGGGATATCCAGCATACCAATACCACATGGGAAACACTCCACTATCCACCACAGAGGCAGAGAAAGACCTGGGAGTGTATGTTACCAGGCTACAAGTGAAGGGATATCCATTACACCAATACCACATGGGAAACACTCCACTATCCACCACAGAGAAAGACCTGGGAGTGTATGTTACCAGGCTACCAGTGAAGGGATATCCAGCACACGAATACCACATGGGAAACACTCCACTATCCACCACAGAGGCAGAGAAAGACCAAGGAGTGTATGTTACCAGGCTACCAGTGAAGGGATATCCAGCACACCAATACCACATAGGAAACACTCCACTATCCACCACAGAGGCAGAGAAAGACCTGGGACTCCCAGGCTGGGAGTGTATGTTACCAGGCTACCAGTGAAGGGATATCTAGTACACCAATACCATATGGGAAACACTCCACTATCCACCACAGAGGCAGAGAAAGACCTGGGAGTGTATGTTACCAGGCTACCAGTGAAGGGATATCCAGCACACCAATACCACATGGGAAACACTCCACTATCCACCACAGGGGCAGAGAAAGACCTGGGAGTGTATGTTACCAGGCTACCAGTGAAGGGATATCCAGCACACCAATACCACATGGGAAACACTCCACTATCCACCACAGAAGCAGATAAAGACCTGGGAGTGTATGTTACCAGGCTACCAGTGAAGGGATATCCAGCACACCAATACCACATGGGAAACACTCCACTATCCACCACAGAGGCAGAGAAAGACCTGGGAGTGTATGTTACCAGGCTACCAGTGAAGGGATATCCAGCACACCAATACCACATGGGAAACACTCCACTATCCACCACAGAGGCAGAGAGAGACCTGGAAGTGTATGTTACCAGGCTACCAGTGAAGGGATATGCAGCACACCAATACCACATGGGAAACACTCCACTATCCACCACAGAAGCAGAGAAAGACCTGGGAGTGTATGTTACCAGGCTACCAGTGCAGGGATATCCAGCACACCAATACCACATGGGAAACACTCCACTATCCACCACAGAGGCAGAGAAAGACCTGGAAGTGTATGTTACCAGGCTACCAGTGAAGGGATATCCAGCACACCAATACCACATGGGAAACACTCCACTATCCACCACAGAGAAAGACCTGGGAGTGTATGTTACCAGGCTAGCAGTGAAGGGATATCCAGCACACCAATACCACATGGGAAACACTCCACTATCCACCACAAAGGCTTGATTTTTCTCTTCCTCATCTCTTTTTTCTCCTCCCTTCCCCTGTTTCTCTCTGCTTCTCTTCCTCTTTCCCTATATTCTCCTCCCTGTTCCCCACCTTGAGAATGGTCGTCCTGGGAGCCATGATGTTCGCCTGGTACTCCGGCAGCGTAAAGACTGGTGGGTTTTTGTTCTTGACGCGCACCACCGTGAAGCTGGCCTGGATCTCTTCGTCCATCACGGACACCTTGAGGCTGTGCACGGGCAGGGACTCAAGATCCAGGGGTGTCTCAGTGTATAAACTGCCTGGGAAGGTGAAGTCTGTATGGTATAAATACACAAAGAATGACCTCACATTGTTATATAGAAACTCTCATTAGTAAGGAAGCAAATATGAGTTTTCTGAGTCAAGATGTATTGTAACTGTTGAGGGTTTTGTTAGGTTAGGTTAAGTTTAGGGTGTCTTTCAATATGAATCAACAAAGAATGACCTCACATTGTTATATAGAAAGTCTCATTACTAAGGAAGCAAATATGAGTTTTCTGAGCCAAGATATATGGTAACTGTTTGGAGTTTTGTTAGGTTAGGTTAAGTTTAGGGTGTCTTTCAATATGAATCAACAAAGAATGACCCTACTTTGTTATATAGAAAGTCTCATTACTAAGGAAGCAAATATGAGTTTTCTGAGCCAAGATGTATGGTAACTGTTTGGAGTTTTGTTAGGTTAGGTTAAGTTTAGGGTGTCTTTCAATATGAATCAACAAAGAATGACCTCACATTGTTATATAGAAAGTCTCATTACTAAGGAAGCAAATATGAGTTTTCTGAGTCAAGATGTATGGTAATTATTTAGGGTTTTGTTAGGTTAGGTTAAGTTTAGGGTGTCTTTCAATATGAATCAACAAAGAATGACCTCACATTGTTATATAGAAGGTCTCATTAGTAAGGAAGCAAATATGAGTTTTCTGAGTCAAGTGTATGGTAACTGTTGAGGGTTTTGTTAGGTTAGGTTAAGTTTAGGTAGTCTTTAAATAAATGCCTCAAAAAATCGTGCTCAAGTTATCTGTTTCCTTGAGCTATGAGATGCAGGTCAAGAGATATATAATAATAAGTTACTGTAATATGATCTCAGGGAAAACTTCAATGATATGTGGGAGGGAAAAAGGGTAGGTTTCCAGCTCTTTTTTTTCTCCTTCTATGGTTCCTTATTCTGCTGCCTTTCCCTGCTCCTCCTCCTCCTCCTCCTACTACTACTACTACTACTACTACTACTACTACTACTACTACTTCCACCATAACTATGAACAATAACATTAATGCGTAAAACCTCCATACGAAATCTCTTTCAAGAGTACAAGTAAATTCAGTCTTTCTCCACCTTCCTTGTTCATGGTGACGGCTGCCTCTGAGGTCTGGTGCAGGACGGTGTATCTCAGCTTGCCCAGGTCCCAGGCGTCAAGGTCCGTGGCCACAAGGTTGATGACCACCTGGCCGGGAGACCAGTTTTCCTCCACGTAAGCTTCGCAGAGCGTGTGATTGAACCTGCGACAGTAAAAATACATAATGAATAAAAAATGAATGAGTAAATATTGTAGATATATAAATAAACACAATAGCTTGGTCACGCCCAGAAGAGTGCAACAGATGGAAAACTGCGTACGAGACGGTAAATGAGAGCGTCGAAGGGAAAATAAAAAAAATAAGAAAAGTGATGTGGATGAAGGAAAATAAAAGGTAACTAGAACGAGGTGGATGACAATGACAGTAAATGAGAGAACAAGGAAATGGATGAATGGGAGAGCAAAGTGGATGAAGAAAAAAAAAGTACAGTAGAGCCCCACTTAGCGCAAGATCAATTAGCACAAGCCAACATCTACCAAGAAAAAAATTAATTAGTGTGAAAGCCTCAGTTAGCGCGAGATCAATTAGCGTGAGCCAACATCTACCAAGGATAAAATTAATTAGTGTGAAAGCCTCAGTTAGCGCAAGATCAATTAGCACAAGCCACCATCTACCAAGGAAAAAATTAATTAGCGTGAAAGCCTCAGTTAGCGCGAGATCAATTAGCACAAGCCACCATCTACCAAGGAAAAAATTAATTAGTGTGAAAGCCTCAGTTAGCGCGAGATCAATTAGCACAAGCCACCATCTACCAAGGAAAAAATTAGTTAGCACGAAAGCCTCAGTTAGCGCGAGCAGCCACCACGACTGAGTTTTGAAAATTGCGCCAAGCTGCCATGATGCGCGGCACAAGCTGCGAGAGCCCTTACTTTACGCCATGTTGATACAGGGCAAGTGCTTTGTTTACGTCGTGGATGTGGGTACGGGCAACTGACCTTGGCCGTGTGTGATGCACACCAGGAAAATTTGGACTTGCCGGTTGTCCAAGCTGCCGCCAACGCGGTGGGAAGAAAAGGGCTCAGTGTGACACCAGGTTACGGTGAACCGACAACTCGCTCCTGGATGGGTGCACGGGCGTTGCCAGTAGCCACAACGGTTAGAAGAAAACAGCCAGTGTGACACACTGCCTTAAGGCAGCGAGGCCGCTGGCCGGGTGAGCGCCGGCGATGACGTCACCGGACTCCCAGCGAATCACAAGTGTGTTTTCAGAGCCCAGCCAATCGTAGGGTTGTTTTTTTAATGTGAGTGATTATTTTGAGTAATTATCAAACCCAAAAGTCAGACCCACGTCTGCACCAAATAGTTTTTTTCATATTGGTTACTTTATTCAGTTAGCGCGGCCGCTTCATCCACCTAATTCTTGCGCTGAATGGGGCTCTACTGTAACAAGGACGAGGTGGATGACAATGACGGTAAACGAAAGGTCAAGGATGAATGGGAGAGTGATGCGGATGAAGAAATAAAAAGAGAGAACCACCACAGCATTATTACACCACGCGGCAGAAAAAAAAATAATAATGAACAAAAAAAGAATGAGTAAATAAATACATCCGTAAATAAGAGCAAGAACACGGAGCGGTGAGGAGCCGGATTTTTTTTTTATGCACTCTTTTTGTTGCCCTTGAGCCGTCTCCTTTGAGTTAAAAACAAAAAAAGCTTCCTCGGCGGGTGGTGATTGAGGCCACACAGCTCTTGGCCTCCCATTCTTACACCTTTGTTGGGAGCAGTGTGTTGCTGTTGTCTTTGTTTTTGCCCTTGTAATAAAAAAGAGTCTATCAGTCTGGTCTGGCAACCTCATATATTACTAATACTCAAAGAGCAAAGGTCACCTGTGGGTTCTTGAGGGACAGGTTCTCCCAGCAGGGACGGTTGGTCTGGGCAGGTGTAGGAGGAGGCGAGCATGGCATGTATCACAGCCGAGTCTCAGGTCATGCACTTGACAACCTGCCGGGACCCCACTCAGCCAGCCTGACCTCGGGACCACACCACTCTGCAGCCACTCACGGACAGCTCCTCCTCCGCCAGCCCATCCTTGCTGTGCCGGATGTCCCACCATTCCTGGAGAAAGGTTATGGCTGTCAGGCAACTCACCAGGCACTGGGTTTGACTCTCTTCTTCTATTTTTCTCCTTTATATCCATGTCTGCTCATCAAGGGTTTGGGTCTGCAGCATTTTTCTATCCTCCCTTGACCTGCTTTCATGGATCTCAGTGATAATAATAATAATAATAATAATAATAATAATAATAATAATAATAATAATAAGTTTAATGACACCACAATCACCTCCCCAGTTCCTTGCAGACACAGGGCAAGGAGTTACAAATGAGCTCAGTTATTAAAACAAATTATGAACAGTAATGAACACATGAAAAATAACTCATGACAGAAAGGGTAGCAAATGACAATCACTGTCTCACTGACAATGAAAACTTTTTCTGAGCACACCCAGCTCTGGAATTACCCGTGGTTTCAGATTAAAAAGGGTGTGATTCTATAGTTTGTTCACCATGACATTTATTCTTCCCTACAAGCCTCTTCTGTCCTACTGTCAACTGCCTAGCTGTTCTCCTGTAGAGGTGTTCTTGGCATACTGAGCTGGGCAGGACACTGACGGGGTTAGGCGACTGTCACTGTCATTCAGGATTTGCTACATGCACTGATGCCTGCTGTAAAGTGAGGATTCTGTAGACTTCTCCATCCTCTACCAATACTCTTTCACATGCCGACATACCTTGGAGCTGTTGGTGGACACTGTGTTGAGCTGCCTGAGGAGGTCCATGTGGGGGCATGGGGGCAGGCCAACCTCCCCCGGGTGGTGCTCTAAGTACTCCCGCCCAAAAGGCACAGTCCCGGGCGTCCCCACACGAGATCATGATGTACAGTCCGATACATTAGGTTACAGTTGTTTAGGTCTTGACAAATGCTTGTGATTTTGCTGCTACACTTTGGACTAGTTTATAGTTTACACAGCGGTGGTGAGCCAGTCTTAAGCTACTTTGAATAGGCAGTGTTTCAGAATCAGAGCTCTCTGGCCCCCTGCATTATCACTGCGAGCAGAATCCCTTCAGAATCACAGCAATCAAGCACTTACTTCTGGGGTGTTTTATTTTTATGGGGCTGGTTGGGGCCACTGCCTCCTGAGCCCTGTCTCACAGATACTCACAGATGATGTTCTGGAAGAGGCCTAAGCCTGTGGCTCCAGTTCAAAAGCCTGGTTGTTCTCAACATGTCACTGGGAAATGTTAGCTGATGTTGTTATTCTGTCGATGCGTCACCAGGGGAGGGGTTAGATCCTGTTGAGTTGCTGGGACTTCTGCAGGAAGGTCTGCGTACACTTGGCAGGCAGTGTTGGGGCTGAGGGTGTCGCTGCCCAGCAGGTCCTCTAGGGTTGGCCTGTGGATGGTGAGTCTGGTTAAGGATGCCTTGAGGTTGGTGAGTGGAATCTTGGGCAGTGGAGCAGGGAGTGTTCTGGTGTGTGTGGGGCACCATGTGGGGCCTGGACAGTCTGTGCAGGGGAGGCGTGAGTGGCCAACCCTCAGGCGGGTGACGGCTGTGACGGGATAGGACAGCGTGGAGGGATGTTACTCTGTGGAAGGTGGTAACTGTCTTGGTGCTTGTCTGGCGAGGGAAGGCCCCCGCCAACACTTAATAGACAAAAATGCTCCTTCTTGAGCCAGAAGCCGCGTCAGCCGGAGTCCCTCCCTGGCTGCTGGTAATGTTTATGTTTTTTCAACGGGACGCTAATCTGTCATACCTTATATTTTTTCCTCTCTTTTCTGAGTAGTGAGCATAGCTGGGCACGATAACAGAAAACCTTCTTCCCGATAACCGTTAACTGATAATGAAAACCTTAACGTCGATAACCGATATTCGTTAACTAGAGACACAAATATAGGCGATAACCGATAACCGATACCCGATATAAATCCACAATTCCGATACTAGCTAGCGATAAGTCCGATAGGCGAAAACGATACTATATTGATATTTCAGATAGAATTACATTGATGAATTCAAATTTTCATTATCTGTATTTTAGGAAACTTACAAAACCTTAAAACCACACGATGACACGTACATATGGACGGTAATACTAGAAATGCCTGAACCGGTGTTGTGTTATTTGGCGTCCCCACCGTCAAAAATTGTTTACAAACACTGGTCTCTCGTGAACAGTGCATGCTCAGACCAGCAAGCGTAGATTTATACAGTCTCACAAAGATTTTGTTGTAATTAAGAGTTGCTGGAAGGTTGAATCAGACATAGTAGTTACCATCCTCGCTGTTTCTAGGACGACACTCTGTACGAGTTGTATTTATATGTACAGAGTGTACGTCGTTCTAGAAACAGCGAGGATGGTGGTACTGTATGTTTGATTCAGCTTTCCAACAACTCTTAATGTGTTAAAAAAGCATTGTGAGACTGTACAGGCAGGGGCGTTCCTAGACATTTTGGGGCCCGGGGGGCTCATTCCCATTTGGGGCCCCTCTTATGGGGTGAGAGGCGAGCACAATGAGCCAAAGCAGCTGCGGGGTTTAGTGGGGTGCTGTTAGCCCCCACCACCCCACCCCGGGAAAATTTTTAGAATATGAGCAATTGTAGAATCATTTTAAAGGCACTTGTAAATGCAAATTTCAGACATTTTATTTCTTAAAACTAGGTGCACACTGAATAATTGAAGATCCACTTAATCCAGTTCAGCATAATGATAAATGGTAAAAATGAGGATAACAGTAATGTACTCTGATGGCGATATGATGTGGAGGGAGTTAAATGAATCAATATTGCTGGAAGGGACTCCATTATGTAAAGGGAGATAGATCAGGGTGAAGGGAGTTAGAACAGAGTGAATCATGACTGGAGGGAGAACAAAGTTTGGGGCGGTAGAACAGAGTGGAAATAAGTTAAACAGTGAAGGGAAGGTAGAACAGAGTGAGGGGAAGGTAGAAGAGAATGAAGGTAAGGTAGAACAGAGTGAAAGGGAGGTAGGACAGTGATGGGAGGAAGTAGAACATATTGAAGGAAGGTAGAACAGAGTAAATGGAGGTAGAACAGCGAAGGGAGGTAGAAATTAGAATACTGTGAAGGGAAGGCCCGGAAGGTAGAACATAGTGAAATGGTTCAATTGGAGGTAGAACAGAGTGATAGGAGGTAGAACAAAGTGATGGGAGAAAGAACAGAGTGATTGGAGGAAGAACAGAGGGAAGATGTGAAGGGAGGTAGACATGAGTGAAGGGAAGGTAGAATAGAGTGAAGGGAGGTAGAACAGAGTGGAGGGGAAGGTAGACCAGAGTAAAGTGAAGTTAGGGAGTTAATTCAATATTGCTGGAAGGGAGAAAAAGGAGAGGAAGGACCACAGACTGCCTGAGATTATAAACGAAACAAAAGCATTGGTATTCAATGGTTAAATTTCGCATTTTGGGGCCCCCCTCACTTTGGGGCCCGGGGGGCGATTTCAAACAGCCCCCCCTCGCCCCCCCCCTCAGGAACGCCACTGTGTACAGGTCTACACTTAATGGTCTGAGCATGCGCAGTTCACGAGAGACCAGTGTTTGTACACAAAAGCGCCAGCTTTTGACGATAGGACACCAAATAACACAACACCGGGTGCCTTCAATACCATGACATGCTCACAAACGAATATGGAATATCAAATCGGAGGCAGTGAATAATCTATTTTGGGGCAAAGTTAAATGATTGTTCTCTGATATATTGATTTTTGAGTAGCATAAAAAAAAATAACCTAGTGTTTTAATTTTCATGACCCAAGCATGAAATCTCATCACCGAAGATATTTCATACCCCGAAGTTTTTTCATACAACACCGGGCCACGCATGCGCAGTAAGGAGACAAAAAAAATTTCCTGAGCGGCGGAAAAAAAGTAGCGATTATCGCTAGTTTGGTTACAAAAGTAACGAAGATACCGATATATATTTAAATAAGTAGCGGATGGTCGATAATCCGATTTTGTTATCAGCGATAAAGTATCGCGATAACTTATCGCGATAACGCCCAGCTATGGTAGTGAGAGGATGAAACTGTTTTGCTCCTATTATTTATTTCTTATTAATATGTGTCGTCACATTTTGTGGGTACTGGATTCTCAGCAACCACTTGCTCAGGGAGGTGATCGAGCACCTACACCAACACACCTGAACTACATCCCTCTTAAAAGCAGTAATGTTTGCATTATGCACCTGCTGGATTTTAATCTTTATGTGGTGACAGTGTATCGCCCTCCTTCCTACACCCACACTGACAATAATGAACTTGCCCAATGTCTTCTCAGCTTCTGTCCTTCCGAGGAAGTGCTGATACTCGGCGATTTTAATCTCCCTGCCATTGCCTGGCATCCTAGTGACGCCATGACCATGAACTATCCTCCCCTGACAAACTCTTTATGGAGCGCTTCATCACTCTGGGTCTTCACCAGTGGGTAAAGAGCCCGACATTTGTGTCCTCCGGCAACACCAGCGAGAATAATAGGGTGGAAGTTTTGCCCCAGCTGTGGCCATTGTCCCTTAATTCTACAGTATTACTTTGAAAATAGTGTTGAGGTCAATCTTGTCCATCATGTTAAGTACTCCTGGCATAGAGGTAAATATAACAAGATAAATGAGTCTCTACAAGATACTGATTGGGATTTTGAATTTTATGATATATCTGTAGATGATATGCTTTCAAGACTAAAGTTTATTCTTACAAACCTTATTGCTAAGTATGTTCCAGTCTCACAAGATCGCCCCCGCCAGTTCCGTCAACACCCTCCCAACTCCCTAAAGACTACCAGGAAAAATGCCTGGTTGGCTTATAACCTTAATAGATCAACCTATGGCAGACACTCCCATCAGGCTGTTCTTGCCCTGGAGCAATTTAATGGGATAAACCAGAGCTTCCGTAATTATTATGTTGCCCAACAAATAGCTTATGAGAGATCCCTCACTCACAAGATAAAGGAATCACCCAAACTATTACACCAATACATAAGGAGCAAAAAGATTGGTGCACCATCATGGGTCCACTTAAGCTAGACAATGGAGAACTGACTGTGGTGCAATGGCTGAGATGTTTGCCTCTAGTTTCAGTATGCCACCCAGGATCCAAGTACTCCCTTTTTTAATGACGAGATTTTCTATTCTCTTTTTTCTATTACTCTCTCGGTCCCTCACGTCCTCTGCGTGTATCGAAACACACTAGAAACTAATCACAACAAGGAGAGGGTATTCCACGGGCCACGGCTGCCTGGGATTGAACCCGCGACCAGCGTGACGGGAGAGCCACCTCACCGAATCGGCTAAAGAGGTACCCCACTGGCTAAGTGGGTTATGGAGGCTCGTTCATCAGGCCGTCGCCGCACTACACTTTCCCCATCAGCGCTCACTTGCAACCGTTGATAATGTAACTATATCTCTAGAGGAAGTTAGGATGAGACTTGCTTCACTGGATGTCAATTCAAGCATGGGCCCTGATTGTCTACATCCTTGTCTCCTTAAGTTTGGTCCCAATCTGGCTACCCCTCTTCAAGTCCTTACTCCAGGGTAGGTTGCCTGTTGAGTGGAAGAAATCCAACATTGTGCCCATATTTAAGAAGGGATCCAGACATATTCCTCTCAATTATAGGCCAATTAGCCTTACTTCAGTATGTTGTAAGACTTTAGAAAGGATTATAGCCAAAGACCTATATGAGTTCCTAGAAGTTAACCAGATCTTGTCTGCTGACCAGTCTGGGTTCCGTCGTGGCAGAACTGTCGACGATCAGCTCCTACTGGTATACCATGATGTAACCTCTTGGCTTGACCTGGGTGCTGTCGTTGATGTTGTCTTGTTTGACTTTAGCAAGGCCTTTGATGTTGTTTGTCACACCATTCTTATAGACAAACTAAGATATCTGGGTGTGGGTGGTCTGCTGCTTGACTGGATCTCTGACTTTCTGACGGGCAGAATCATGCACGTGTCAATATCGGGTTCCTCTAGCTCATCTAGACTGATCTGTAGTGGAGTTCCACAAGGTTCTGTACTGGGCTCACTCCTGTTCCTTATTATGTCAACCACCTTCCTTCACATGTTAAATCTAAGCGTAAATTCTTTGCGGACGACCTCAAGCTGTATATGAAGATACGGCACAATGCCACTTACCCTTTGGCTCTCTTCAGCACTACCACCTAGATAACTCTGATCTGTCCTTGGCTGACATCCATAGAGACCTGGGAGTTCTAGTCGACAACACCCTCAAGTTTCATGCACATATAAGAACAACAGTTAATAAAGCTGCAGGATTAGCCAATAACATACTCATATCTACTCTCTGTCGCTCCAGTGACTTTATGTTAGCCATCCTCAAGTCCCACATAAGACCTTTACTAGAGTTTGGGTCAACAGTTTGGAACACTGGATACCTGGGTGACCTGCGGCTGCTGGAGTCAGTGCAGCGCCGCTGGACATAGATGGCCTGGCTGAGCTAGGTTATGCTGATCGTCTCAAGGCTCTTAAACTATACTCTGAACAAGGCAGACTTTTATGAGAAGACCTCATTAAATGTTGGAAGATCTTTCATAATCAGTGTGCCATTTCTCCGTCTGATCTATTTACTATCTCCCCAGTCACTACTACCAGAGGCCACAGATTCAAATTAGCCAAACCACACACCTCCACTGAGTGTAGACGCAGATTCTTCAGTGTTAGGTGCACCCTCCCAGACAGCGTTGTTAGCGCTGGCACAATCCAGGCATTTAAACGGGGCCTTCACCTCTTCCTTGAACAGTCACTGTTCTCATACACGGAATAATTACCTGCCTCTGTCAAAACTCATCCCATTATTAACATTGTTCTGTAACAAACTCACACCTTGCTTAAAACCTAGTAGCTGCACATGGCACACAATTCCGCCCATTATTTTTGTACAAATCATAATGTCCTTAATTGAACTGATGGGCTGGCGTGCCAGCAGTTGCGGGCTATCCTACTACGTACCACTGATATGTGAACCATGACAGTAAGCTGGGGTAGCCAACCAGGTGAGTAAACCAGGTGAGTAATGACCCGAGGACGTGGCGGTCGAGGAGGCCGGGGGGGCGGGAGCTCCAATAGTAAGACCAACGCTCATAAGATTGTTTGCAGTGCCTCTGCTACAGCAAATATTAATGCTGACGGTAGTGATGACCATAGATGGGCACGATAACAGAACACCTTACTCCCGATACCCGACAACTGATAATGGAAAACCTTATCGGTGATAACCGATATTCGTGGGCAAAACTCGGATAAATCTGATCAAATTCACGTGAATATGACACGTGAATATCACGAGAAAAACTGATCTAAAACGCAAAATGGAATTCACGTGTTTTTGACACGTGAAATTCACGAGAAATTTTCACGTGAGTTTTACGTGTCGTGAACACGAGTGTTTCACGTGACCAAAACACTTGAATTACTCGTGTAATTTCCAAGGTAATTTCTGTATTAATACGATAATTTCCTAGCTTATCGGCAATGCATGTCCTGTATTATTTAAAGATATAAATTCCAAGGTAGGATTTGTATATCTGGATTTTTAAAATCTTGTATTGAATAGAAATATATACATCCACGTACTGAAGGATATTTGTATGTATTCCTTATAAGTACTACAACGCATAATATAGTATGGCACTATACTTTGATGGTAGTACAAGGAATACATACATGAATATCTTGAAGTGAATGTATATCTTTCTATACAAAGCACAGGATTTTAGGAATGCAAATACACACATCCTACCATGACATTTACATCTTTAAACAATATAGAGTATGCATTGCTGATAAACAAGAAAATAATCAATACAGAAAATGAACATAAAGCACTACAGCATTGCAGTATGTATTGCAATGAGACATAATATAATACTATGTAAATTTAATATCCATCAGGAGAAAGAAAAGCCACAATACAATATAATACTATGTAAATTTAATATCCATCAGGAGAAAGAAAAGCCACAATACAATATAATACTATGTAAATTTAATATCCATCAGGAGAAAAAAAAGCCACAATACAATATAATACTGTGTAAATTTAATATCCATCAGGAGAAAGAAAAGCCACAATACAATACTGTACATCATCATTTTCACAATTTGCTGTTATTCATGGCAGGCCTGCAGTCAAGTCACAGCAATAGTGGGTGAAAGGAGGCAGGAGGCAGTAAAGTTACCATGACTCCGACTCCAGCTGAGTTCTTGGTAGCATTATAAAGCCAGTTTCATTATCAACAACCATTTTGTGGCAGTTATTTCAAAATAAAGGAGTCAGATTTCAGATTTTAGTTTTACCCCCTCAGCCCTAACTCAAGGACTGTTCTACACAGTATGCCTTGATATTACAGGTGTGGCTCTTAATTACTAATACAAATTTCTGTTCATGCTTTGAGAATACACATATATTGTTGCTACATTTTTTTGCACACCGTACCCGGAATAAAAATGTGGGTATCAACAGTTTTCCTGAGTCTAACCAAACTGTTGGACAGATCATAGAACAGTTTTCACAGTAAGGACAGGTTTCAAATAGTGTAGTTCTACAAGAATTTATAGGCCAAAACCCTAAAAAATGTCTGAAGTTACCTGATGTTATGGTATCCCCTGACCCAGCATCACTATTTGCCCACTACCCTACATGATTTAGTTTCCACTTTACTTCATTTTTGGGGCATTACACAATTGTGTTACAATCATGTGTATTTCTGTTAAACTCACATCTCTGAATTTCTTCATAACAGTCTGTGATGACACTTCACAATCTTGTATTTTTAAAAGCTACTTTGCCCCGTTGTCCATACATGTTGTACTTACACATCAACTTCTTCGACATAATGCTGCACAATACCTTTGATATCATATCCTTCACTGAAATTCCACCTATGTGGACAAATTTTTCTGTCATTTCTTTGCAAAAAGAGGGTGTTCACAATTCATTTTCAAATGCAGTGTGCTGATGACGTGGTGTCAGTCTACTGATAATGTGCTGACAGTCTGCTGACAGTGTGCTGACAGTCTACTGACAGTGTGCTGATGAAGGACTTCTCTCACCACAGTCTGTCACTTTGTTTCGGACTTGATTTCGTTTGTGTCACACGCCCAAATTCACTTTCCATGTGGGTCGACATCACCCCTGGGGGCATATTGGCCTGGGAGAGGCTAGGCTGACTAACAAGTCGACGCTCTGACCCATGTGAGCGTATAGATGCACACGGGAGCGTCCTTTCAATTGCAATTAATTACGGTAATTTGCAAACGCGTCTGACGCGTCAACGGTATATGATTGCAAATCGCTTTTAACGCGTGAGACGCGTCAACGGTACTCTACGGGTTAAGAACAGTGGCAGTCTGGCAATCTTCAAGAAAGCGCTGAAGACTCACTTATTCACTAAATCCTATGACTTTACAAACGTGAGGATCAGGGTTGCAGTAAAGGAAATAATTGAAACATATTCTCCTATTTTTCAAAGAATTACTTCACATACACACATAGATCATCCACAGTCTTTTCTGATACTTTGATTTGAAGCTGCAGTCATTTTTCTTTGAGCAATTTCAGTGAGGACATGTCCAAAACATGACATGATCTGGTTAGACTGTTAAGAGACTAGACAGAGTTGTGGTGTGGTGCTGGCCATGGCTGGCTGGCTGCAGCTGCTCAGTCTTAGGACTGGCTCAAACAGCCAGCCAGGTTACTTCAACATGTGTTTTAAACTATTGTAGACAATATTGAGGTTTACGTTCATTTAATTATTTTCATTTATAAAAAAATATAAAATCAATTTAGATAAAAAAATCTGATTTGAATAAAAAAATCCATTTTTTTTATTTAAAAAAAATCAACAACCCTGGTGAGGATTGAGGACAACTTTAGGTGCTAATGTTACTGTTGTAATGTTGGCGGCCCTGTGGAGCGCTGCGGCGGCGGCGGACCGGGGCCTGAAACCTCATCACCGGTGAACTGAAACAGGTAAACTTGACATGGGTAAGCTTGGGTGTGATTCTGGAATAATACCAAGCTGTCACCTCAGCCACAAAAAGCTTGAAACAGGTAAACCTGACATGGGTAAGCTTGGGTGTGATTCTGGAATATTACCTATCTGCCACCTCAGTAAATCTAAAGAAGTACACTCCACCCCCTCCAACACCCCAGCCCCCCTACCCCGCCAAGACAAGCCTGGGGACCTGTGGGGAACCGGGGCTTTGGAGGGGGAAGCCCAAATCACTGAAAAATAGGCTTCCAAAATTTCCCTAGAAAAATCTCAAAAGTAGGGAAAGTTCCTAACGCATACTCCTGTAGTCTGTTACAATATGACCTAGCATTCGGTCTGTTGACGAATGTCAGGCATGTCATTGGATGGTGGGCATAGTGGCCCCCCCCACCCCACCCGCGCTGCGTAATTTCTGACGGGCCACGCCGCATGTCAAATATATTTAAACTACTCCAACCGAACTTTACGACCTGCTGATGAGGGGGGCTTCGCCCACCTCGACCCACATGTATATGCGACTTCTTTCTGCGAAGAGGTATTTCTCGCAACACCGGTTGCACCACCGTCGCGGCCGCCGCCACAGGAGGCTGCACTTTGTCAATATTATCCCATATTTTCAATAATAAATAGTCCTTGAATTGATTTTGAAAGCGTTTCCATGGTTGTTGAACATTTGTAGAAAAGATATATGAATAGCTAGTGTTGTTTCGTAAGGTAGGTAATGGATTGAAATACTGGCACGGTACTAAAACTATTCCTAACCCATCAGTTAGCTTCATCAATCCTTGTAGGGAACCTTTGTTTTGGTGGTGGAAGGACAAATCACTGAAAAATTGGCTTCCAAAATGTCCCTAAAAAAATCAAATATAGGGAAAATTCCCTAGTCTAAAGTAAGGAAAGTCCCTAACGTATACTCTTGTAATTTATTCCAATATAACCTACCAGCCGCCGCAGCGGGTCTGTTGACGAGTGTCAGGGGCGTAATTGGACGGTCACTGTAATGG
Organism: Eriocheir sinensis; assembly: GCF_024679095.1. Classification (NCBI taxonomy): domain Eukaryota; kingdom Metazoa; phylum Arthropoda; class Malacostraca; order Decapoda; family Varunidae; genus Eriocheir; species Eriocheir sinensis. Next base: position 188,474 of record NW_026112241.1, read on the forward strand.
AACCCCCCCACCCCACACCGCCGCCGCCCCAATCCGTATAATTGAGCAACTCTTGGGAAATGTCATGTTTCATAAAAACATATGGTACAGTACTGACAGTTAACCCATCCACTTTGTAAGTTGATGGTAGATCATTGTTACCGAGTAGTTTGGGGTACAAAATGCAACAGATTTGTGACAGCTGTCATATATGAGCCGTTAGTGACCTAACGATTGCTACGTATCACCCTGGCCTCCATTTTACTGAAACTATGAGTACGCGCGTCGAACAATATCCGGTTGGTTTGTGACACGTGACAAGCTTCATGCGACCGCTATTCACAAAACGCACATATGTCACACGCCCGGGTCACTATTCAATTTTGGATAGTAATCGGTCCTTTTGTCTAACTACATGCATACCAATAAAGAGGTTGAATAGTCAGTCAATACTTACCGAGAGGTGAAGTACAATGATATTTTGAGGAGAGAGTGAGACTTGGTCCATCCATCATGGCGGCGCGATGAAAACTGACTGAAAACATGCCTACGTGGTGCTACCTGCGCAATTCAACCCGCATAGCTATACATCCTGAATATAATCTTTTAAAATTATAAAATACAAATACTTGCGCCATTATGTGCTTTAATATAGCGAAGAAAATAACGTAGAAATCATAAAGACTGTTTTATGTCCGAAATTGTAATGATCCTTGTGCGTACTGACTTGGGAACTATATAGTTTGTATGGTGCACTGCAAGGCAGGTACGAGGCTCAGTCTGTGCATAGAGGCGCTCAGAAACAATAACAATGGACTTAGAAAATCCAAGCCACCCAACTTTATAATTAATGAGGCTTGCCCCTGGCCCTCCCCAAGGTAAAACGTATACGAAAATGCATTATAATTAAAATTCTCTCACGTGCTAATTTACTACGAATATTGGTTTGGAGTGGTGCTCCCTAAGATTAACCCTGAAATGATACCAAGCTGTCACCTCAGCCACAAAAAGCTTGAAACAGGTAAACATGACATGGGTAAGCTTGGGTGTGATTCTGGAATATTACCAAGCTGTCACCTCAGCCACTAAAAGCTTGACACAGGTACACTTGACATGGGTAAGCTTGGGTGTGAGTCTGGAATAATACTGTTGTCCCAGCCAGCACACACACATGGGGCCCACATGGGATTTCCATGGGTATTGGTGGGATTGGTGGGCATGGGTAGGGGATGGGGAAATGCATGGGTTTCATATGGGACTCAGGTGGGTTTCCCACAAAAGTAAATATTTTTCTTTTGTGCTATAAGAGCTCAGGAAATTGTCTAAACGACCGAGAAAATTTACCTAGAGACAATTATTAAAAAATGTACACGTGACTTGGCAGACAAATGATTTATGGGTACAACGTGGGACCTATGTGGATTTCCCACACATATATATTATTTCTTTCATTAATACTCCAACAATGAAATGTGTTGTCAGAACTATTGTAAAGTTATCTTGGAGGCAATTCCTTTAACATTTATATGTTGTCTGGCAGATGAATATGGGTGCAACATGGGACTCATATGTGGGCTTCCCACAATGGTATATTACAACTGAAATGGCTGTACGAGTGCTTAATTGTTTTTGTAGGCAAGAGAAACAGGCAATTAGTGCAGACTGTAACCGAATCTGCATGACAATGATATTTTTCGCGGACTGCCTTGCCGTAAAATCAAAATAACCGTTACGTAATGTTTTTTTTTCCGAAATGTTTGAGTAATACTGAAATGAGGCCAACAGATAGTTTACAGACGTATCAGATGATTTCTTCTTGTCGCAATTTGTAAAATTATATATTATCTTGCTTTAAATATTATTTATTAAGTATTTTGTAATGGTTATTGACATTGACTTTTTTATGATAAAAGTGCACTCTTTATATGCAATAATATTTTCATTGTTGAACTAGAAGATGCATTATATTATAACCCAGCAGAGACTTAAAAGTCGACATTCATTTTGGCCCAGCGGTTGCTGTAAACACAGTACAACCACAGCAAGAGCAAGAGCTGGGGCCTGGCGGAACATAACAGTTTGCGTATTTTCCACCTACATTATCAAGCTACTGTGACAGCAAGTCAAAGGTGAGCTGTCTTATATTGCACTTGAATATGTTGTGAATATTCTTTAATGGTTATAGCTATATATGATGCCTTCCATAGCCTGTAAAGAAAGAAATGTTAAAAGTGCTGTCTTTGCAGATTTTCAAAGCCATCCCAGCCACTGTCCTGTCTCCCAACAAGTGCCAAGAGGCACTGATTCAATACTTCGCTGCCGCAGCCTATAGGTATGTATTATATGTCGAAAGTACATTACGCACGGTTGTGATAGTAGTATATAAAGAGGTGGTGGTGTAGAGATAGAAGTGGTAAGGTGGTGGTCAAGGTGGTGGTGGTGGTAGTTTTGGTGGTGATGGTGGTGGTGGTGTTGTGGTGGTGGTAGTTTTGGTGGTGATGATGGTGGTGTTGTGGTGGTGGTACAGTATTATTACCTTGTGTCAATATACTAAGTCTTGAGTAACAAGGACATGTGAATGAATATTAATGAATGTAATAGCATATGAGGTTTAAATCTCTGAAAACAGCCTGTGTTTTACAGAGTAGAAACATCTGCAAGGTCGTTCCAGTGGCTGGACGATATGGAAAATTATGAAATATATATTGTGCAAGAACAAAGAGAAAAAGAATAAAGGCTAAATTGTGGTCTTATTTGTTGATTTCAGGTGAATGTTCTTGGTGAGATTGGAGGGAGGAACATTGATAAATGTGTGAAGCGAGTAATGAAGTTCATAGTAAGCAACACACTGGCCACAAAACTGAACATGTCTGGAAGGAACAACAAGAAGGCATTTGGTTCCACAAACTTATTTGAGACTGTTTACAGTAAGTATTTTTCTCACATGTCTTTAACTATCTATTTGTCTTTAAAGTCAACACTCACACATAGGTCTATTAACTGTGATTTAGAAAAATAGAAAAAAATAAAACATAACTAGAAGTGGGAGAACTGCATTATCTCTAGTGATACCATAAACAGCTGGAAAACAGGTCACAGCATGCATTCACTACTTAGCCAGGTAAATATGGAGAATCACCCGTGTCTTCAATATACATTATTACGCCTCCATATTATAGTTAAGGGATGAAATACATGTCCCTTAACCATAATATGAAGGCGCAGGTACTTAAAAGTAAAGAAAAGTCCCTTAAAGGAATAATATTCACGAAAGGGTAGCCTCCTATGGCAGCGGCGGCAGTCCGCCAGAGTTACGAATAATACCTCCTCGCAAAATAAGTCGCATATTCACTACTCCCTTCCCCAGCAAGCATATTTAAGCTACTCCAACCAAACTTTACATCTGGCAGGGGACTGCATCCCCTGACCCCTTACCTTTACTGGATGGAATATATGAATATGCTATCTATTTTGCCATAGGAGGCTACCCTTTCGTGAATATTATTCCTTTTGGGACTTTATCTTTACTTTTACTTTGTGCCTTCATATTATGGTTAAGGGACATGTATTTCGTCCCTTAACTATAATATGGAAGCGTAATATCGTATATTGGAGGCGAGTAGTGATTCTCCATATTTACCCTCAGCCCTAGTAGACCTTACTAACTTATTTGTCGTTTTGGTCGTTTGATTTTACTTATGTAAGTTTTGGAATATATATTAGTAACTTTAATTCAGGTATTTTTTTCTGGTTCTAGGAGAAGTGAAAAAGAATTCACAAACGTCAGATTGCACGAGAAGATGTGGAGCATGCAGTGGCGAAGTGGTTGATGGTGGTAAGAGATCGCAGTGGCAATTGCATGTGAAGGGATACTGGTGCAACATTGTCTGCTAATTAGAAGACCTATACGTGTAAATCTTATGTAAAAGGAAGTTTAATTTATAGGTTCCTTAGTTTTGTTTACATGTAGTAATTAGAATTAAGGCTTTGTTAGAGATGATTCTAATCAGAATATAGGTAGAGATGTATTTCTGCCAAAGGAATTCTGTATTCTGTATTACTTTTAGCTATCTATCTATCTATAGCTCTGACGCCTCGTTCCCTCCGGGAACATCCCCCTAGGCCTAGGGCAGTGGTTCCCAACTTTTTTTTTTTTTCAGGCGACCCCAATCATGCACCTCTAGACATGACTGCGACCCCACTAGTTTAGTTGTATATGTGTTATAATATAATAATACCATGTTTGATATTTTGAGGTCTTGGGGACCCCAGGAAAAATGCTTAGCGACCCCAGGGTTGGGAAAGGGGGCTCTAGGGGGTGGCCACGGCAGAAAAGCCATAGTACTATTATTACTACTATTATTACAATTATTCTGTATTACTTGTGTTTATATATTACTGATTAGTAGATTTTGTTTCGCAATATTCACAGTATATTTGAGAAGCTTATATTTTTTATGATATAAATATATGGAACAATTTTATAGCAGACAGTCACAATATAAACACTGTCAATTTCATTTTACTACCAAAATCATATTGTGCTTTTAAAGAGTTTTGTTAATGTGGAAGAAAATAATCATTCAGTTTTGAAGCATGTATAAATAAATAAAGTTGTTGAATCATTTGATTATTATTCATATAACTTTGAGATATGTATGGCCGTTGATATTGGGCTTTAGGCAATTCAACAGAAAATGAACGCCAGAGAACTCTCTCGCTATGCTGTATGTACTTTTAAACACTAACATCACTGTTTCATTGAGGACAGGGTATGGGTATACTGTATAATGTTGAAGACTGCCTCTGCTTTCTGTTTTTCAGTGACTATGTCAAAAGCCCTTTATCAGTGGTACTGCACCAAATATATGCAAGATATCCCCATAAATTCAATGGCATGCCCATGCAATACCCATATGGATCCCACCCATATCCCACATTTAACCCACTTGGGCAGCCCACCTGAAACCCACATGAATCCCGTGGCCAAATTTATCTGGGCCCCATGTGGGCAGCCCACATGGGGCCCATAAAGTAGCCCACAAAAGACCCACGTGGGTCCCATCATCCAGTGCTGGCTGGGGTCACCTCAGCCACAAAAAGCTTGAAACAGGTAAACTTGACATCGGTAAGCTTGGGTGTGAGTCTGGAATATTACTGACCCATCACCTGAACCTCCCCAATAAAGCTTGCAATAGATAACCTTGTCATACGCACTGGATGGGCGTGGAGGGGTGGGGGCACTGGGGGGGCGTGGAGGCGGGGTGGCATTGGGGGGGCACGGTGTGGGCGTGGGGCACCGTGGGCGTAGAGGCGCGGGGGCACTGTGTGGGCGTGGAGGCGTGGGGGCACTGTGTGGGCGTGGATCGAGGCGTGGGCGGCGTGGCAGACTCCGCAGCGTTCCTCTGTTTACTAGGGGTGGGCAGGTACCGGTACCAGTACCGGTACTAACGGTACCAGCTAAACGGTACGGTACCGGTACCAGATTGCTCGGTACCGGTACCTGTTGCTCGGCTTTATTTATTGGATTTATTGATCATTCTTCATGTCCGATTTTTTTTTTAGGTTGCTGCTAAATATTGTTATTGTTATTAGACTATGATCGAGTACATCCATAATAACTATACATGCTATTTTTCTATCGAAAAAATAAATATTCGCTTCATTCAGAGAGAGAGAGAGAGAGAGAGAGAGAGAGAGAGAGAGAGAGAGAGAGAGAGAGATCACCACTCAGTGAGTGGATATCTCGGTGATATGGGTACTCGACTACTCGATCATAGTCTAATAACAATAAAAATATTTATTAGCAACCTAAAAAAGAAAAAGAATCGGACATGAAGAATTATCCAGTAACTCCAATAAACAAATAAAATAATAAAATAATGGAAACGGGAGCTGTGATGGAAACGGAAAGCGGGACAAAATGGTGGGAACTTGGGGAGACTGTCAGATGGTCAGTTACTAAGCGTCTACACCAAAGAGACTATACACGAAGAGATAGTGGTATGTGGTAATTCCTCGGGCGTGCGGAAGTAGCGCCATCTATTGCAGCCCACCAAAAACGTCACTTTTCAGGGGTAGCTTTACTATTTTTTAAGTACCTGCCACAGCACCCTATCCTGCCTTTATTTGTTATTTTCATTATTGTAAAATGATTTACGAATGGGGTAAAGAAAAATATATTTGCTCTTATGTTTTATTAATATTATTTACACTATATCAATTTGTTATTTTGGGAAAATATAATGTAGAAAGTATTTTCTAAATATATATATATATATATATATATATATATATATATATATATATATATATAGATATATATATATATATATATATATATATATATATATATATATATATATATATATATAGTGTGTGTGTGTGTGTGTGTGTGTGTGTGTGTAGCAAATATATCCAGTGCTTCAAATACAAGCAAAGCTTACAACATTCTATGATTACTACAATGCCTTTGCAACATGCTCTTAGCTGAGTAAAAATATCATACTGCCACATAATGGCAAGCAGCATTGTGCACTGTTTGGCAGGGCAGATAACAAAAGCTAAGCATTACAACTGAAATAAACAATGGCAGACACCCAAAGCTTGTTAACTGAACATGATCTGATTTATAACAGGCAAAATCTACTATGGTGTATTACATGCAATAATAACTGTATAAAAGTTGCAAGGCACATCAATATAAAAGCATCATAAGACATGCTGACATACATGATGGAGGATATCAAGAAGGTAACACATGAGTTGTCTTAAATGGAATGCAATAACTTGGTGGTCCTGGGAGACAGCTGGGCATGGAAGTAAAAATGGAATGTAGGACACAGTATGATCTCACAAGCTCTGACCTTGGCATCAGCCAGTGTCCTGAAGATATTAAGCTCAGTAGGCACAACTGTGCAGTGGAGGCACATATTATGATGAAAGCAAATGAGACAAAAACCGGCAACTAATAGTGTAAGAAAATAGCAGGAAAGTTATGCTGCAGTATGTGACATACCAAATTACAGGGCAGAGTGATTTGTTTTTCAAGGGCCACATCAGTAAACAAGTAGCATTTATTGCAGGAACAGTAAAACAATATTTGTTTTTTAGCACACATTAAAGTTGGATGTAACAAAATTATTTGAAATGAAACTCCTTGAACTAGACAATTCAACAAACCACTCTGTCTCCCCCCAAAAATAAGCATTATTTTTCACAAGCTTTACAAGGCATTAGTCAAGAATATCAACTGGCATTATATTTTGTCAAAAAACAAAACAAAAAAACAAAAAAAAAAGTATATATATAAAACAAAAAAAAAAATCTATATATATATATATATATATATATATATATATATATATATATATATATATATATATATATATATATATATATATATAAAAAAAAATAAATATATAAATATAGATATATATATATATATATATATATATATATATATATTTATATATATTTATATATATATCTATATATATTTATATATATATACCTATGTGATTATATCATATAAAGCAGAAAAAAATCATAACATGCTATAGTACAAACACGATTACTCCTGGACGCCACATCAATGATGCCAGCCATGTGATGAAATTATATGCTGTATTTCACATCGTGAAACCCAGCCAAGTGTCACTGCAGCACATATTAGGTAAGGCAGACACCAAGGGTTTGTTACCTGAACAAGATTAATTATAACAGGCAAAATCCACAATAAAGCATTGCATACTGTTTGGCAGGGCAGAGAACAAAAGTTTCCAAGCATTACACCTGAAATAAACAATGGCAGACATCCAAAGCTTGTGAGCTGAACAAGATCTGATTTATAACAGGCAAAACCAACAATGGTGCGTTACATGCAATATCTGGCAGGGCAGATAAATAATTCCTTGCATTACAACTGGAAAGAAAGTGGCAGACATCCAAAGCTTGTGAGCTGAACAAGATCTGATTTATAACAGGCAAAACCAACAATGGTGCATTACATGCAATATCTGGAAGGGCAGATAAATAATTCCTTGCATTACAACTGGAAAGAAAGTGGCAGACATCCAAAGCTTGTTAAATGAACAAGATCTGATTTATAACAGGCAAAACCAACAATGGTGCATTATTTGCAATATTTAGCAAAATATATGGAAAAAATTTCTTGGCATAACAAAAGCAACACCAAATAATGGCAAACATCCAAAGAGTGGTGGCATGGTGATAATTTCTGAAAACAAAATAACATCAAAATCAATTAATAAATTTATTATACCAATTAATATCAAAAACATTTGTTCAACATGCTGCAAGAAATTAGGGAGCAGACCTCACATGCAGGATAGATTTTCAGCTTCAGAGATAGGCAAAGCAGGCAATATATGATTATTATGTTGCAATAGACAATGAAAAAGCATTGATGCATTAAGCTAGAAAAAATCACTTGAAGAAAACATAAGGCACAAAAACCCATCCCCAGCTGGCGTACATGCACACCATTCTGTTACAATCATGCACACTATCAATCCTGAAGACTGAAATATTATGCTGTAAAAGAAACTTATAAATATCATGAGTAAATTTATAATTTATAAATATATCCCTAACTATTGTTATTACTAATGCTGCAATTTAATTAATTTCCTATTTTTTCATTTTGGGAAGGGTCTGCTCCCTATTCCTCCATTTTAGTTTGTAGTATATCCTTAATTTTATGTAGATGAGGTGAATGTTTTCAGTTAGCTGGGTGGAACACAGGTGCAGAGGACTTAGAAATTCATGATTATTTAATTTAGACAAGAGCATTTGGGAAACTCTAGTGCTCAACATTGCCTTCTCCAGTGTTGCCTGGAGAATGGCTTCAACTTCATGAAAGTGTTTAAAACACTATCACTGGGCACAGAGAGTCCCCCAAATGGAATATCTGGATTGTTAGAAAAGGCTTTAAAATAACAAAATAAATTTCTGTTGTCAAGTTGTTGTTTTACATCCAACAGATGCTCCCTGCAATGTTGACAATTATGTTTTTTCAAAAATTTTTACAAGTCCAGCCAACTACATAAAACAAAGCATTGACCTCAGCAGGTGGCATGCTTGCTACTGACTCCTCATTGTCCGAGTCTGTATCCGAAGGGGGCAAATCTGCATCACAGTTTGAGGTTACGTTATGAAGTATGACTCATCCGCCTCACAGTTACTTGTCTGGGGAACTTGTGAATAATAATTGGTCCTTACTGACTTGAGGCCCTTCATAAAATTGTAGGCAGTGGGATGGTCACAGTTCCCAAATCTAACCCTCAGTCTGGCAAACAGATTTTCAAGACAGCCCTGATTTAATCGCCGAGTGAGGAGGTACTTTACTTGATAACTCTGCAGATCTTGCCACAGAGCATCAAGTGCTGTCAAGTTGATGAGCCAGCCATTTACACAGTGAATGCGTACATGAGGTGGAGCACAGACCTTTAATGACAACAAGTAATCTTTAGTCTCTTTTATGATTTTCATATGACATGAATTTGAAGTAATGGCAGTAAGGGCATCTTTATAATTATAAATGGATGAACTATTGAAACAATCAAACAAAATGTCCACCTTATCTATGAATTCTGCAGTATAGATGGCTTTCTGTGGTAGCATTCCTGATGTTGAATGAACGAAAATTCCTGCCGCCACAGTATGACTCATCACTTTGGCAGCAAGATTGACACGCATTTTTTAAAAGCCTTCACCACACATATGTTTGCTGCTCAATTTAGGAGCAAGTCTAATACTTTGTTGCTGATCTTTTCAAAAACTTTTTATGTGATCCCATGAAATTTTATTTTCTCCAATTTTAATATCATATTTGAGAAGTGTGTTCCTCAGGCTTTTCAAAAGATGTGGAGAATCAAAAAAAAAGTGAACCTTCTCAACATCGACTGTAAAGGAAGGATTTTCAGTTGTCATGCCAGAGTCTGGAACAAGGAACGATGCACTCCTCTTGATCACAAACTGTAAACATAACTCTGTGTCCCGTGTCCTTGACTTTTATTATTGCTGTTTCATACAGTTCCCTGAATTTACAAGTTTTAATCCCTCCCGAATAAAAGAAACATCCTAAAACAAGTTTCCATCTTTTCAATAAGCCCTTAACCATGAACACGAGTGCATGATTTGCTGGTTTCAAACTCTTCCCATGCTCTCCGAAATCCTCCTTCCTATGATAGAATCAGAGGCTTTGTCAAATGCAATGATTCTTTAATACTCATGGCATCAAATGCAATCCCACAAAGTGTCTCTTCTTTTGACAAAGCCTGTGCTCTTTTCTTCAGGGCTGTCAGAGTCTGTTTGCTCCAGCCAACATTTAGTGAAATACCCCTGAGCCATGAGTGAAGTATTGAAACTGAAGGCAAGTGAAATACTGTGCTGAGAAATCGATAAGCCTTTGGACTTTGATAGTACAAGGCCAGAGCAAACCTCCTCTTGTACCCCATATCTCCTACCAGGCTTAGATCTTGCAGCATGTTGAACCTGTCCTTTGAAAAATCCACCACTTTTGGATCTAGGAAATTGCTGGCTTTGGCCAAAACTGCCCAGGAGTGGTAATGGCCTGAGCTTTGAGCTGCCTCACCTGCCGGCGCAGACGGCAGACCGTCTTCTGCAACAATTGCAGTTTTGATGTCTCTGAAAATGCATACACCAATATTAAAAGTTAAATTTCACAGCACTCTTCTCACAATTCTAAAATATGTGCATGTTAATGCATTATTATTGCTATTAGGACAGTGAATCCAAGCAATGACATTTTATCTGCACGCCAGCTTAGACTGGAAAGGCTTTAGTTAGATTACCTGACAAGAGTAGTATTTCCAGATGGGGGAGAGGGTACAACTGGAGACTTGACAAAAATAATATCAAGATCTACATGCACTGATGATCCATATACATCTCTGGTGTTCAATCTCTACTGAAACATACGTCAAAATGGTGCCACACTAAAAATCTAAAAATTCTCTGTTTCTGCAATGTTAGTCCTACCCAAATCCTGCCTGCTGTCTAACTTTCCTTTTACAATTATAATCCATTAAACTGGTGGTCTCCGGGATGTGCCACTTTACCCAACAAACTAATCCTTATTACTTATTAAAACCATTTGAACACTTGCATAGATCATAATTCAATTATTATCCCAGCTCCTCCACATGTCCATCCAGTGTAATGTGGGTGATGTGGAATGGTTCAGCCTCATGTCTCCCATGCATACATTAAGTTTAGAGAATAATACTGTTCCTTGTAGCTCCCATTTCCCTGATACTCACGACTATCCCTTTAAGAATAATGTATGAAGAATCACATTTTTTGGTTTCATAATACAAGGAAAAGCCTGAGTATGTGATTAAAGATGGGATATTAAATAGCAGGGATATTGACCTCATTTCTAGGGTGCTGCCATGTTTGGGAGTGAATGGTAAACATGATCACATCAGTAGCATGGACAAATGTTTGTTAGTGGCACTTCAGGGTTATGCTACCTCTTCAAAGCTTGACCAGTCATGGTTTAAAGTGGAACAGGATAAACAAGAGACAGGCAGGTATTTGTGGACACTACTGTTACTATCAATTGCCAACCTATGGCAAAATTTGAACCTATGCTATCAAGAACATAAGACCTATGTTCTGATCACTCACTACTGCCATAAGAATATAGTAAATAGTTTAAATGTCATTCAAAATATCAACCTTTTTACATATATTTTCTTAAGATATGTAACAGTTAAATATTGAACTCAATTTGTATGCAGGGATGTGAGGTATATTGTTAAGCTGTAATGTTTCCAACACATTAAATGTGGTCATAACAACACTGAACAGTAACTAGAGGATAAATTATCATTGAGCACAAGAGGTTGCTTACTGTATTTTGGTGAGCTTGATGGCCGAGTCGGGTTTCTCCAACCCCTTCAGTTTCACACCCTGTTGAGAGGCAATTTCTTAATCACAGTGAAAATGGATGCAAATGGTCACTAAAATTAATTATTATACTCGGCGTCACAAATTTTGGCACAGAATTTAGAGAAGGACTACCAGACTTGGCGTGAGTTTCTGTTGAGGTAAATGATCCCCTTCACTCATTGGGCTATATGTACATTGTTTTAATGTGCATCATTGTTACGTTAAACGATGATGATGCTGATGATGTATTATTGTCTTTTTTTGTCATTTTATAGGCAGGACTACTAAAAGTAAGGCTATTAGCATCAACTTTCTCTAAATCATCATTGCTATCAGCTATATGTAGAGTTATTCTTATAATTACTCTTCCTGCTGATAATGGAGATGCATGTCAGGATTAAGCATCACATACAAGGAAAGAATTGTTATATAGGGAAACAGGGAACTTTTAGGTTCACATAATAGACAAGGTTTGTTATACACAAAAAAATTGGATGCTTCAGATGTTAAAGATTTTTGGATATAACATCACCCCCCTCCTCCAAATTGGTTCTTTAAAGCAAGGGTTGACTATAGCTGATTATTTTTTGCGGCAGGTTTCATGACACTTTTTTTAATGCAAAGCATCTGGAAATTAATGACTATTACGAAATACGTCTCATGAGTAGCTACTAAACTTGACAGCCTGAAAGGATGCACCATCAAAGACTGTAAAGGACAAATGTATTATATACAAAATAACATGGTTGTGATAAAAAAATAAAAAAAAAGCTATGACAATATCAAATCATTTCAGGATACATAAATTAGCAGTTATATGAAGGAATTCTACAACTCTCCCGGGATGCCTAAGTTAAATAAGTGAGGGAATTTAATTTCCTTCCTTTTGTTTGTGTAAATGATGTGACATATGCATGCCTAATGTGATGAGTATAAATTTATATGATGGTGAAATATCATCCACAAGGTAGGATGGTCCACGCTCAAATGCTGATTCAAACTATCAATCGCATTTCATTAATAGCTGCAATTTCCTTGAAGCAACCAAACATTCAGTGAGAAAGTACTGTTTGTAATGATTCTGTTGCAATGCTGTGGTGGTCTGTTTCACAGCTTTTTCATCAAAGCAGAGGAGTTATTCCCTCTCCCTCTGCTTCAGAGGAGCATGATGGTGTGCTGCTCTTGCATGATTTTGTGGAGTCATAATTAGATTAATAACACAACAATCAATAAAAACTAATAGTATTCATACCAAAATCAGCACGTGGAGCTGGTGCAGTGCAATGGGGCGCACACTCGTCAGGGTCAGTCTGCAGTTCATTTTCATGTGTGGCTTGGGGACACTGAGCAGCTGTGTGTGGGTTGGATACTACCACATTCCTCAGGGGTGGCTGAGTTCTGTTTAACTCCACCTGTGGCCTCTTTCTTGACTCTCCTCTTGGGCTGCCACATTCTCGTGGGTGTTACTGAAACCTGTGTTCGATCTGTTGGGATGTGGTTTTGTTAGATGTGGAATAATATTCGACAGAGAAACATGGAAGGAAACGGAAGAGTATGTCCACATGGTAAAATACAGAGATGAGAATTGCCAAGTGGGTTTGTTGGTGTACCCGGGAATTAAGAGGCCAGGTGATGTTATGATCATGAAGGAAGAGTTATGGGGTATGATATAAACTGACTTCATTAGTTAAGGATTAGAAGAGGTATATTGAAATTATTTGGATACTGAAAGGATGTACATATTGGGACAACTGGGTGAGAAGGGAAAGAGATGCAGATTTTGATGATGTATAGCTAGTTACACCAATGAACACTTAGGACATACACATTCACAAAGGCCACAACTTTGGCTGCTAGACGGAAAAGCACTAGATTTAAAGTGCTAGGACACTGAAGGGATTAATAATAAGAAAAGCAATAATAATAAATGAGTATAGCTAAATATAGTTATGATATTTTTGTTCATGTTACTATTAGTATTAGAAATTTTAAACACTAATGATATATTAATATAAATATTGATAAATCAATGAAAATTAATACATTAATTGTATTAATACTACCACTAGTAATATTAACACTGCACCTAAAAGACTGAGCAAAACACT